>NW_027615104.1:15000-17500 GCF_965212315.1 Lampetra planeri | reverse complement strand
TTTTCGTAGTTCTCCATCCTCGGATCTAAGGCGCGGTTCCTTGTGAACCCACCAGCCCAGCCGTGTTGCTTCGTTCGCGAGAATGTCACCGATCTTATTGTGCCGAGCAATCCTTGCTTTCTGAACAGCAGGACATTGACCAAGAATATGTGAGAGAGATTCCAGCCTGGAGGAGCACTTTCTGCAGGAACGTAGCGCTCCCTCTCTGCCCCTGTTCAAGCTCTCCCGAGTCGGGTAGAGGTTGGATCTTACTTGCAGCGCGGCGATATAGTGACGTTGTTTGAAGCCACCTCGTGTCCCCAGCCACGTATTACTAACCTTGTCATGCGCAAAGTTTTCAACACCCACACCCTGCACTGGTTTCTCACACCATCTCTTGAATTCGACCTGCCGCCAGTTACATGGTTTTAAGTATACCGGCTCTTCCGAGGCGAGGTCTGTAGAAAACACCGAAGGAATCGCTTGACAATCACCTCCGGCTCGGACCCATAGGTTTCTGAACTTCTCATCCACACCCTGCGAGGACACTACCTTTCGTATCATAGCATCAGAAGAGTTGGCAATGCGCTGCAGCCTTCTTAGCTGCGCGGATGGAATCATGCTTTCCAACTTCATGATTGCCAGGCCTCCATCACAAGCTCTGGCGTATAGCAGTCCGTTGCAGGTAGAAGGTGGCAGATGGAGCCAACCCTTAACCGCGTTCCTAATCGCTTGGTCCAAAATTCGCAAGGTGGTCGGTCTGCAATCCGCATGGTCGCCTGGGTACAGTAGTCGCGGTAGGGCGTATGCATTGAGAATTTCCACCTTCTGAGTCGGTTTCAAAGGTGCCTCGTCAATGTTCGAGATCCATTTCTTTAATTGTACATTCAAGTCTGGCTGTACAATGCCAGTCCACGGGCTGATCTTCATACCAAGGTATTTCGCGGAATCCTCTGGCCCAACCATTTGGACTTTTACCTCAGCTATGGCCCACGGGTCGCAGTTATTCACCGTGTACGAATCTTTCGTTGGGTTCAGCATGAAGCCCTGGCATTTGTTGGCTTGAACCTTAAGCCCTGATAGTTTGCAGAATGATTCTAGGATGGCGATGTTGGTGTTCATGCCCTCCCACGATTCACTCATCAACACCAAGTCATCTGCAAACGCCAGCGAAGTCACGCACTCAGCTTCAACAGTGTATCCGACACCATGCGTCTCCAAGGCACATAAGAGAGGGTCCATGGCTAGGCTGAACAACAAGGGAGACATCGGATCACCCTGTTTCACACCAACTCGGATATTAATTTCCGGGCTCGAGGCGTCCTTATTCTTAAACGAGGTCGTGCATTGGTCATAGGCGTTTCGAATGATGTTGACCATATGCTCGTCCACCTGTTTTTGCCTTAGAACCCACATGATGTGGGCATGAGACACCGAGTCGAAGGCCTTCGCCACATCGATGAATACCACCGCCAACGACTTTCGAGCCTTCTTTGCCTGATTCATAATGTCTTGAAGTACCTTTAGGTTCTCAGAGCAGCCTGGTGCCGCGATAAACCCGCGTTGCCGCGGATTCAGAGCGCAAGCACGTTCTAGGCGTGCCGTGAGGATCTTGGAAAACAGTCTGAGGATTATGGAGCTAATCGTTATTGGCCTCCAATTTCCCAGATCCTTCAGTAAGTCCTCACTCATAACCTTGGGTATCAGAACAGACCTATTTCTTTTCAGGTCTTTGGGTATGATGCCAGTAACCAACCAAGCGTTGAACAGGGCTGCCAATGTCTTTCCCTCTGGATCAGCAACGATGATTGCTGCCTTTGTCACGCCATCTGGTCCTGGCGCCGATGATGGTTTAATAGCACGGATGCCCGCCACCACCTCTTCCTCCGTAATCAGGGCTTCAAAGTGGTCATTGTTCGCGACCGTCAGCGACTTAAATTGGCCGAGGCCATTAAAAGGTATTGCTTCCTCCCACTTGTTACGGTAGAAGTCATGCACCACATTAATAGGGATCTGGCACTCCTGTTGGTCTTTGCCATCGAGAACTAGAGAGGCCAACCTAGAGCGGTTTCTGTAGAACAGCTTCTGATGTTTCATGAAGTTGCCTCTCTTTACCGCTCTCCTTTTCATCCAAGTCCTCGTAGGCATCGTCCTGGGCATGATAACATCCTCTGCGGTTTTCGAACGGCCACCTCTCGTCCTAACCACTCGCATCATTCGAAGCATTGACTTTGTTGCATTGTCAACCTGGACCTCCTGTTGACCCTCCCCCAGCAGCCATGTCTTCATCACCTCTCTGGCAGGGCCTTCACGCTTCTTGCTTGGCTTAAGCATAAGCAACTCAGAAGCTAGAACGAGTTTGGCCCTCACACCCGACGTAATATCTGGCGAGGGTGAAACGGTCTCGAGGTAACCAGAAACAGTGTTCAAAGTTTGTTGCTTGGGAGCAACTTTCTTCTTGGTCAGGCATCGTCTCTTATCCGATATTTGCTTATTGGTTTTCGTAACCAGCTTTGTCGCA
>NW_027615103.1:67500-80000 GCF_965212315.1 Lampetra planeri | reverse complement strand
TGCCTGGAGCTCACAGCCTCTTAAAACCCGGGTTTCTGAAATCGGGCTGGAACGGCCTGAACGAAGTCGATATGGCGAAAGCAGGGAAACCAGTTCTCTGCCCCCTGTTTGTACTTTGCCTTTTTTTCCTCTCACAGGAGAACCGGGACACACACAGGCTGCACAGCACCACGTCAATCCCAGAACAGTGCCTGATCCCGGGCAGGGCTGAGAGGAGCGCCGCCGTCCTCTGCCTGGAGCTCACAGCCTCTTAAAACCCGGGTTTCTGAAATCGGGCTGGAACGGCCTGAACGAAGTCGATATGGCGAAAGCAGGGAAACCAGTTCTCTGCCCCCTGTTTGTACTTTGCCTTTTTTTTCCTCTCACAGGAGAACCGGGACACACACAGGCTGCACAGCACCACGTCAGTCCCAGAACAGTGCCTGATCCCGGGCAGGGCTGAGAGGAGCGCCGCCGTCCTCTGCCTGGAGCTCACAGCCTCTTAAAACCCGGGTTTCTGAAATCGGGCTGGAACGGCCTGAACGAAGTCGATATGGCGAAAGCAGGGAAACCAGTTCTCTACCCCCTGTTTGTACTTTGCCTTTTTTTTTCCTCTCACAGGAGAACCGGGACACACACAGGCTGCTGCGCACCACGTCAGTCCCAGAACAGTGCCTGATCCCGGGCAGGGCTGAGAGGAGCGCCGCCGTCCTCTGCCTGGAGCTCGCAGCCTCTTAAAACCCAGGTTTCTGAAATCGGGCTGGAACGGCCTGAGAGAAGTGTGTTTGGCGAAAGCAGGGGACAGAGATCTCTGTCCCCTGTTTGTACTTTGCAATTTTTTTTCTTCTCACAGGAGAACCGGGACTCACACAGGCTGCAGCGCACCACGTCAGTCCCAGAACAGTGCCTGATCCCGGGCAGGGCTGAGAGGAGCGCCGCCGTCCTCTGCCTGGAGCTCACAGCCTCTTAAAACCCAGGTTTCTGAAATCGGGCTGACAGGCGCTGAGAGAAGTGTGTTTGGCGAAAGCAGGGGACAGAGATCTCTGTCCCCTGTTTGTACTTTGCCATGTTTTTCTTCTCACTGGAGAACCGGGACACACACAGGCTGCAGCGCACCACGTCAGTCCCAGAACAGTGCCTGATCCCGGGCAGGGCTGAGAGGAGCGCCGCCGTCCTCTGCCTGGAGCTCGCAGCCTCTTAAAACCCGGGTTTCTGAAATCGGGCTGGAACGGCCTGAACGAAGTCGATATGGCGAAAGCAGGGAAACCAGTTCTCTGCCCCCTGTTTGTACTTTGCCATTTTTTCCTCTCACAGGAGAACCGGGACACACACAGGCTGCAGCGCACCACGTCAGTCCCAGAACAGTGCCTGATCCCGGGCAGGGCTGAGAGGAGCGCCGCCGTCCTCTGCCTGGAGCTCACAGCCTCTTAAAACCCGGGTTTCTGAAATCGGGCTGGAACGGCCTGAACGAAGTCGATATGGCGAAAGCAGGGAAACCAGTTCTCTGCCCCCTGTTTGTACTTTGCCATTTTTTCCTCTCACAGGAGAACCGGGACACACACAGGCTGCACAGCACCACGTCAGTCCCAGAACAGTGCCTGATCCCGGGCAGGGCTGAGAGGAGCGCCGCCGTCCTCTGCCTGGAGCTCACAGCCTCTTAAAACCCGGGTTTCTGAAATCGGGCTGGAACGGCCTGAGAGAAGTGTGTTTGGCGAAAGCAGGGGACAGAGATCTCTGTCCCCTGTTTGTACTTTGCCATTTTTTCCTCTCACAGGAGAACCGGGACACACACAGGCTGCAGCGCACCACGTCAGTCCCAGAACAGTGCCTGATCCCGGGCAGGGCTGAGAGGAGCGCCGCCGTCCTCTGCCTGGAGCTCACAGCCTCTTAAAACCCGGGTTTCTGAAATCGGGCTGGAACGGCCTGAACGAAGTCGATATGGCGAAAGCAGGGAAACCAGTTCTCTGCCCCCTGTTTGTACTTTGCCTTTTTTTCCTCTCACAGGAGAACCGGGACACACACAGGCTGCACAGCACCACGTCAATCCCAGAACAGTGCCTGATCCCGGGCAGGGCTGAGAGGAGCGCCGCCGTCCTCTGCCTGGAGCTCACAGCCTCTTAAAACCCGGGTTTCTGAAATCGGGCTGGAACGGCCTGAACGAAGTCGATATGGCGAAAGCAGGGAAACCAGTTCTCTGCCCCCTGTTTGTACTTTGCCTTTTTTTTCCTCTCACAGGAGAACCGGGACACACACAGGCTGCACAGCACCACGTCAGTCCCAGAACAGTGCCTGATCCCGGGCAGGGCTGAGAGGAGCGCCGCCGTCCTCTGCCTGGAGCTCACAGCCTCTTAAAACCCGGGTTTCTGAAATCGGGCTGGAACGGCCTGAACGAAGTCGATATGGCGAAAGCAGGGAAACCAGTTCTCTACCCCCTGTTTGTACTTTGCAATTTTTTTTCTTCTCACAGGAGAACCGGGACTCACACAGGCTGCAGCGCACCACGTCAGTCCCAGAACAGTGCCTGATCCCGGGCAGGGCTGAGAGGAGCGCCGCCGTCCTCTGCCTGGAGCTCACAGCCTCTTAAAACCCAGGTTTCTGAAATCGGGCTGACAGGCGCTGAGAGAAGTGTGTTTGGCGAAAGCAGGGGACAGAGATCTCTGTCCCCTGTTTGTACTTTGCCATGTTTTTCTTCTCACTGGAGAACCGGGACACACACAGGCTGCAGCGCACCACGTCAGTCCCAGAACAGTGCCTGATCCCGGGCAGGGCTGAGAGGAGCGCCGCCGTCCTCTGCCTGGAGCTCGCAGCCTCTTAAAACCCGGGTTTCTGAAATCGGGCTGGAACGGCCTGAACGAAGTCGATATGGCGAAAGCAGGGAAACCAGTTCTCTGCCCCCTGTTTGTACTTTGCCATTTTTTCCTCTCACAGGAGAACCGGGACACACACAGGCTGCACAGCACCACGTCAGTCCCAGAACAGTGCCTGATCCCGGGCAGGGCTGAGAGGAGCGCCGCCGTCCTCTGCCTGGAGCTCACAGCCTCTTAAAACCCGGGTTTCTGAAATCGGGCTGGAACGGCCTGAACGAAGTCGATATGGCGAAAGCAGGGAAACCAGTTCTCTACCCCCTGTTTGTACTTTGCCTTTTTTTTTCCTCTCACAGGAGAACCGGGACACACACAGGCTGCTGCGCACCACGTCAGTCCCAGAACAGTGCCTGATCCCGGGCAGGGCTGAGAGGAGCGCCGCCGTCCTCTGCCTGGAGCTCGCAGCCTCTTAAAACCCAGGTTTCTGAAATCGGGCTGGAACGGCCTGAGAGAAGTGTGTTTGGCGAAAGCAGGGGACAGAGATCTCTGTCCCCTGTTTGTACTTTGCAATTTTTTTTCTTCTCACAGGAGAACCGGGACACACACAGGCTGCAGCGCACCACGTCAGTCCCAGAACAGTGCCTGATCCCGGGCAGGGCTGAGAGGAGCGCCGCCGTCCTCTGCCTGGAGCTCACAGCCTCTTAAAACCCAGGTTTCTGAAATCGGGCTGACAGGCGCTGAGAGAAGTGTGTTTGGCGAAAGCAGGGGACAGAGATCTCTGTCCCCTGTTTGTACTTTGCCATGTTTTTCTTCTCACTGGAGAACCGGGACACACACAGGCTGCAGCGCACCACGTCAGTCCCAGAACAGTGCCTGATCCCGGGCAGGGCTGAGAGGAGCGCCGCCGTCCTCTGCCTGGAGCTCGCAGCCTCTTAAAACCCGGGTTTCTGAAATCGGGCTGGAACGGCCTGAGAGAAGTGTGTTTGGCGAAAGCAGGGGACAGAGATCTCTGTCCCCTGTTTGTACTTTGCAATTTTTTTTCTTCTCACAGGAGAACCGGGACTCACACAGGCTGCAGCGCACCACGTCAGTCCCAGAACAGTGCCTGATCCCGGGCAGGGCTGAGAGGAGCGCCGCCGTCCTCTGCCTGGAGCTCGCAGCCTCTTAAAACCCGGGTTTCTGAAATCGGGCTGGAACGGCCTGAGAGAAGTGTGTTTGGCGAAAGCAGGGGACAGAGATCTCTGTCCCCTGTTTGTACTTTGCCATGTTTTTCTTCTCACTGGAGAACCGGGACACACACAGGCTGCAGCGCACCACGTCAGTCCCAGAACAGTGCCTGATCCCGGGCAGGGCTGAGAGGAGCGCCGCCGTCCTCTGCCTGGAGCTCGCAGCCTCTTAAAACCCGGGTTTCTGAAATCGGGCTGGAACGGCCTGAGAGAAGTGTGTTTGGCGAAAGCAGGGGACAGAGATCTCTGTCCCCTGTTTGTACTTTGCAATTTTTTTTTTCTTCTCACAGGAGAACCGGGACACACACAGGCTGCAGCGCACCACGTCAGTCCCAGAACAGTGCCTGATCCCGGGCAGGGCTGAGAGGAGCGCCGCCGTCCTCTGCCTGGAGCTCACAGCCTCTTAAAACCCAGGTTTCTGAAATCGGGCTGACAGGCGCTGAGAGAAGTGTGTTTGGCGAAAGCAGGGGACAGAGATCTCTGTCCCCTGTTTGTACTTTGCCATGTTTTTCTTCTCACTGGAGAACCGGGACACACACAGGCTGCAGCGCACCACGTCAGTCCCAGAACAGTGCCTGATCCCGGGCAGGGCTGAGAGGAGCGCCGCCGTCCTCTGCCTGGAGCTCGCAGCCTCTTAAAACCCGGGTTTCTGAAATCGGGCTGGAACGGCCTGAGAGAAGTGTGTTTGGCGAAAGCAGGGGACAGAGATCTCTGTCCCCTGTTTGTACTTTGCAATTTTTTTTCTTCTCACAGGAGAACCGGGACTCACACAGGCTGCAGCGCACCACGTCAGTCCCAGAACAGTGCCTGATCCCGGGCAGGGCTGAGAGGAGCGCCGCCGTCCTCTGCCTGGAGCTCGCAGCCTCTTAAAACCCGGGTTTCTGAAATCGGGCTGGAACGGCCTGAGAGAAGTGTGTTTGGCGAAAGCAGGGGACAGAGATCTCTGTCCCCTGTTTGTACTTTGCCATGTTTTTCTTCTCACTGGAGAACCGGGACACACACAGGCTGCAGCGCACCACGTCAGTCCCAGAACAGTGCCTGATCCCGGGCAGGGCTGAGAGGAGCGCCGCCGTCCTCTGCCTGGAGCTCGCAGCCTCTTAAAACCCGGGTTTCTGAAATCGGGCTGGAACGGCCTGAGAGAAGTGTGTTTGGCGAAAGCAGGGGACAGAGATCTCTGTCCCCTGTTTGTACTTTGCAATTTTTTTTTTCTTCTCACAGGAGAACCGGGACACACACAGGCTGCAGCGCACCACGTCAGTCCCAGAACAGTGCCTGATCCCGGGCAGGGCTGAGAGGAGCGCCGCCGTCCTCTGCCTGGAGCTCACAGCCTCTTAAAACCCAGGTTTCTGAAATCGGGCTGACAGGCGCTGAGAGAAGTGTGTTTGGCGAAAGCAGGGGACAGAGATCTCTGTCCCCTGTTTGTACTTTGCCATGTTTTTCTTCTCACTGGAGAACCGGGACACACACAGGCTGCAGCGCACCACGTCAGTCCCAGAACAGTGCCTGATCCCGGGCAGGGCTGAGAGGAGCGCCGCCGTCCTCTGCCTGGAGCTCGCAGCCTCTTAACCCTTGTGTGGTCTTCGTTTGGACTATACACCTTTTGTCCTTCAGGTCAAATTGACCCGGTCTGTTTTGAATGCTTATCACGCATGAGGTGTAAAATTATTTCCAAATTTTTTTGTTTCTCCTTTTTACTGAACTTGTTTCCAACATATTAACATATAGTTTACATATATTTTTGTTATTCATGGCATGAAATTCCTAATTTGCATAAAATTACATCTCATTTTTGAGTAAAAAAAAAACAGAAATTTTGAATTATTTTTTTAAGGTTATTATCAGAGGCTTACAAATTGGTGGAATACCAGAGAGAGGTATATGACAAAGTTTAGTCAAGAATTTTTTTTGAAACCATTTCAATATTTTTAATGAAAGCAAATAGTCACACTTGTCGTCCTCCCGGATCAAATTGACCCGGTCTGTTTTGAATGCTTATCACGCATGAGGTGTAAAATGATTTCCAAATTTTTTTGTTTCTCCTTTTTACTGAACTTGTTTCCAACATATTAACATATAGTTTACATATATTTTTGTTATTCATGGTATGAAATTCCTAATTTGCCTAAAATTACATCTCATTTTTGAGTAAAAAAAAAACAGAAATTCTGAATTATTTTTGTTAAGGTTATTATCAGAGGCTTACAAATTGGTGGAATACCAGAGAGAGGTATATGACAAAGTTTAGTCAAGAATTTTTTTTGAAACCATTTCAATATTTTTAATGAAAGCAAATAGTCACACTTGTCGTCCTCCCGGATCAAATTGACCCGGTCTGTTTTGAATGCTTATCACGCATGAGGTGTAAAATTATTTCCAAATTTTTTTGTTTCTCCTTTTTACTGAACTTGTTTCCAACATATTAACATACAGTTTACATATATTTTTGTTATTCATGGTATGAAATACCTAATTTGCATAAAATTATATCTCAGTTTTACGTAAAAAAAGAACAGAAATTCTGAATTATTTTTGTTAAGGTTATTATCAGAGGCACACAAATTGGTGGAATACCAGAGAGAGGTATATGACAAAGTTTAGTCAAGAATTTTTTTTGAAACCATTTCAAAATTTTGAATGTGAGCAAATAGTCACACTTGTCGTCCTCCCGGGTCAAACTGACCCGGTCTGTTTTGAATACTTATAAAGCATGAGGTGTAAAATGATCACACTATTCTGTGTCACATATTTTTAGCCAACTTCATTCCAACTCATTACCACACATTTTAAACTCTTTTTCTGTTTATTCTTCCTAATTTATGAACAACAAACCTAATGTATATGTCAAACTTTAGCAAGGATATGCAATTGTATTCATAAATAATAGATGGTGACAAGTATGAATTTCCCCAAAAACATTTTCAACTTCACTAGAAAAATCTAATCAGTAGAACGTGTGTGTGTGTGTGTATGTAATTTCATTGAACAATCAAAAACCGAAAAACTGTGTGTCAGTGTGTCTATCTGTCTTTATTTGCATGCATGGCAGACAACAATGCTGTGCCTTTTGCAAATATGTGCATTGCATTTTTGGCACTTGGTGCTGGTTTTGTTGTCACTTTCGCAGGATTGACACCCGCTTCCCTTTTCAGTGATGGTTGAGGAGGAGCAGCTGCAGAGGTTGATGTAGCTGCAGAGGGTTGGTGCATCCTGCTGGGCATACATGACCAAGCTAGCAGAGGCTGGTGTGCGGGGAAGTACCTGGCGCCGTCTCATAAGAGGCATCACAAGTTCTCTTCCCAGTTGCTCAAGGAACAGCCTCCTCCTGTGCCACTTCCGCTCATTCCAGCTTGGGTCAATCTCTCTCCATAACACAAAGGAGTTGTATGCCGACACATCAAGCATGTTGTAAAACACGGTCAGGGGCCAGCGGGCTGTCTTTCGTTTACAGCTGTAAACACTCGTGACCTGCAGCAAGAGTAAAAAAAAAAACCTGGCAAATCAAAAAATCTAAATCAAAAATGTTTTTTTTTCCCCACAAAATTGCAATGCATAGACCTGAATGAATAAATATTACATGAAAAATGCTAAATAAATACCTTGTCGAGGTTGTCGACTCCCCCCTTATTCTTATTGTAATCCTGGATGATCTTTGGCTTTTTGTCCTCTGTGGCACTAACTGCAGTGTCCCGGTGCAGAGTGCTCATGAGAAGCACATTCTTTCTTTTTTTGGGGCAGTAGGAGACAAGAGCATGTGTGTCAGTAAACACAAACTTGGAAGAAAATCTGGCCCTCTCTTTGGTTGTCAGCAGCGCAGGGGGAAGCTCTGGTTTACTTTTTCTCACAGTTCCCACCATGGCCATCTTCCTCTTGAGCAGCTCCTGGCCAAGCACATAGGATGTGAAAAAGTTGTCTCATGTGATGGTGTGTCCTTGGAGACTCTCCGTCATCTCGAGAACCACACGCTGTCCCTGGTTTTTCTCAGGCTGACCATCTGCAGGTTTTCCTGTGTATACCTGCATATTCCAGGCGTAGCTGGTCTGGGCATCGCAGGCCACCCAGATTTTGATGCCATACTTCCCTGGTTTACATGGCATGTATTGCTTGAAGCCACATCGCCCTCTGAATGGGACCAGGCGCTCATCCACAGTCACATCAGGGCCAGGAGTGTACATCAGCTGCAGACGATCGACCCACTTGTCCCACACCTGTCGGATGGCAGCTAGTTTGTCTCTGGCACGACGTGCTGGTCCTAGTGTCACGGTCATCAAAACGAATGACTCTTGAGATGATCTGAAATTTCTTCAGTGGCATGGTAGCACAAAAAATTGCCCTCCAGACTCAGCATGCCACAGGCTGGATGTAGCCTCCTTACTGGACCGATAAACACCAGCAAGGATCAAAAGACCCAGATATCCCTGCAGATCTGTCTTATCCTTGTTCTTCCACTTGTCACCATACACACGCTGCCCCTCCTTGTTGGTCATTTCCAGCACTATCTTTTGAATTTCCTCTGACATGAACAATTCAAATGTCGACTTTATGGTATCAGCACGAGACACAGCGTACCTTGTTGGCCCTCGGGGGATCCTCTCCCTTTCTGCACCCAACATACGTCGCCGGTCACTTGGAGGAATGGAAGACCAGCAGATTTTTCCATCTTTGGACTGGAAAATATCTTCCATTTCAGCAGGCTCCTCTTCATCACTCGATTCGTCAGTTGTAGGAAAATCTTCATCACTTTCAGTGATGCTCTCTTCCTCGGACACTTCCTCCTCTTCTTCTGCAGGTTCTTCCTCATCTCTCTCTTCCTCCTCCACAGGGCTGAAAATTAGGTCCAAAGCCTGTGTAACCGTGTAGGTCCTCTTCATCTTGCCTTGTCAAGATCAAATGTGAAATGCCCCAAGAATTCTTTTTCGTTGTTTACTGTTCATTTGTTCCCAATTGGGTGAAGGCATATCAAAGACGTGAAATGTATATTGTTTACATCTTTGAGGTTTGAGGTGAGCTTTGAGGTTGGGGTGTGGGTGTGGGGGGTTGGTGTGGTGGCGCGTGTGTGTGTGTGAACCCTCATGTGGGTAGATCATAACTTGCAATGAGATAATGTTTACACACCTGTATCTTTGAAGTTGTGTGTGTGTGTTTGTGTGTGTGTGTGTGTGTGTGTGTGCTTGTGGGTGTGGGGTGTGGGGGTGTGTGAGTGAGTGAGTGGGGTGGGTGGGGTGTGTGTGTGCGTGTTCATTGGGCTTGAAAGCGCAATAGTTTGACCCACTGCAACACTAAAAGTGGCCGGGTCAAATTGACACGGGAGGATCACAGGTGTGACAAATTTAAATAAAACACTCATAATTTAACAAAAATAGTCATCGTTCAATTTACTTAAAAAGAGCATAGTATGGAAGCACCCATGCAATTTTCAGGTAATTATATGGAAGAAAACCAAAGTTATGACATACTAACTTTTTAAAATCGGGTCAAAATGACCCGAAAACCACACAAGGGTTTAAAACCCGGGTTTCTGAAATCGGGCTGGAACGGCCTGAGAGAAGTGTGTTTGGCGAAAGCAGGGGACAGAGATCTCTGTCCCCTGTTTCTACTTTGCAATTTTTTTTCTTCTCACAGGAGAACCGGGACACACACAGGCTGCAGCGCACCACGTCAGTCCCAGAACAGTGCCTGATCCCGGGCAGGGCTGAGAGGAGCGCCGCCGTCCTCTGCCTGGAGCTCGCAGCCTCTTAAAACCCGGGTTTCTGAAATCGGGCTGGAACGGCCTGAGAGAAGTGTGTTTGGCGAAAGCAGGGGACAGAGATCTCTGTCCCCTGTTTGTACTTTGCAATTTTTTTTCTTCTCACAGGAGAACCGGGACACACACAGGCTGCAGCGCACCACGTCAGTCCCAGAACAGTGCCTGATCCCGGGCAGGGCTGAGAGGAGCGCCGCCGTCCTCTGCCTGGAGCTCGCAGCCTCTTAAAACCCAGGTTTCTGAAATCGGGCTGACAGGCGCTGAGAGAAGTGTGTTTCTCGGCCCCCTGTTTGTACTTTGCCATTTTTTTTCGCCTCGCGCCCACTGGTACACCGGCTCGAGCTTTGCGGCCCGTGGTACCCCGGCAGCAGCTTCGTGCCCCTGGTACCCCGGCCGCAGTTTCACGCCCCTGGTACACCGGCTACTGTTTACTGACCACATTGTCACAAATGCAGTACCCTGACACACACAGACAGACACACACAGGCACACACAGACGCACACAGACACACACAATGTCTCTGTCTGTGTATCTCTCCCTCTCACACACACAGACACACATACATACACACGCACTCACTCACACACAAGTGCGCGTGTGCACACACACACACACACACACACACACACACACACACACACACACACACACACACACACACACACACACACACACACAGTGTCTCTCTCTCTCTCTCTCTCTCTCTCTCTCTCTCTCTCTCTCTCTCTCTCTCTCTCTCTTTCTCTCTCTCTCTCTCTCTCTCTCCCTGCGCTCTCATCCAGGTGCACAGCCTCACGTGCACTCCCAGGCTCCAGCTCACCTCCAGGAAGGAGAAAGAGCACAAGTTATGCAGGTTTCATGCACTCTCAGCCCGCCAGCAGACACAGAAGGCGCTCTGCTTTCAGTCTGGAGCAGAGAAGACTGCACACACGCACACACACATCCTCCCTGCACTCTAGGGCTGCAGCTCACCTCCAGGAAGGAGCAGGGCAGAAGTTATACAGGTTTCATGCACTCTCAGCCCGCCAGCAGACACAGAAGGAGCTCTCCTTTCAGTCTGGAGCAGAGAAGACTGCACACACACACAGCCTCCCTGCACTCACAGGCCGGAGCAGAGCACAAGTTATCCAGGTACCGTGCACTGCACTGTCAGGCTCCAGCTCACCTTCAGGCAGGAGCTCAGCAGACTGCACCAAACAGCCTCCCTGCACTCACAGGCCGGAGGACAGCACAAGTTGTCCAGGTATCATGCACACTCAGCCCGGGGCACAGCACACAAGTTATGCAGGTACCGTGCACTGCACTCTCAGGCCCGAGCTCACCTCCAGGAAGGAGAAAGAGCACAAGTTATGCAGGTTTCATGCACTCTCAGCCCGCCAGCAGACACAGAAGGAGCTCTGCTTTCAGTCTGGAGCGGAGCAGACTGCACTCTCAGGCCCGAGCTCACCTCCAGGAAGGAGAAAGAGCACAAGTTATGCAGGTTTCATGCACTCTCAGCCCGCCAGCAGACACAGAAGGAGCTCTCCTTTCAGTCTGGAGCAGAGAAGACTGCACGCACACACACACAGCCTCCCTGCACTCACAGGCCGGAGCAGAGCACAAGTTATCCAGGTACCGTGCACTGCACTGTCAGGCTCCAGCTCACCTCCAGGAAGGAGCAGAGCAGAAGTTATACAGGTTTCATGCACCCTCAGCCCGCCAGCAGACACAGAAGGAACTCTGCTTTCATTCAGGAGCACAGCAGACTGCTCACACAGCCTCACTGCACTCTCAGGCTCCAGCTCACCTCCAGGAAGGAGAAAGAGCACAAGTTATGCAGGTTTCATGAACTCTCAGCCCGCCAGCAGACACAGAAGGAGCTCTCCTTTCAGTCTGGAGCAGAGAAGACTGCACGCACACACACACAGCCTCCCTGCACTCACAGGCCGGAGGACAGCACAAGTTGTCCAGGTATCATGCACACTCAGCCTGGAGCACAGCAGACTGCACTCTCAGGCCCGAGCTCACCTCCAGGAAGGAGAAATGGAAGAAGTTATGCAGGTTTCATGTGCTCTCAGCCCGCCAGCAGACGGAAAAGGGGCTCCTTTCAGTGTGGAGCGGAGCAGACTGCACACACACATCCTCCCTGCACTCTCAGGCCCGAGCTCACCTCCAGGAAGGAGAAAGAGCACAAGTTATGCAGGTACCGTGCACTGCACTGTCAGGCTCCAGCTCACCTCCAGGAAGGAGCAGAGCAGAAGTTATACAGGTTTCATGCACCCTCAGCCCGCCAGCAGACACAGAAGGAACTCTGCTTTCATTCAGGAGCACAGCAGACTGCTCACACAGCCTCACTGCACTCTCAGGCCCGAGCTCACCTCCAGGAAGGAGAAAGAGCACAAGTTATGCAGGTTTCATGCACTCTCAGCCCGCCAGCAGACACAGAAGGAGCTCTCCTTTCAGTCTGGAGCAGAGAAGACTGCACGCACACACACACACAGCCTCCCTGCACTCACAGGCCGGAGCAGAGCACAAGTTATCCAGGTACCGTGCACTGCACTGTCAGGCTCCAGCTCACCTCCAGGCAGGAGCTCAGCAGACTGCACCAAACAGCCTCCCTGCACTCACAGGCCGGAGGACAGCACAAGTTGTCCAGGTATCATGCACACTCAGCCCGGGGCACAGCACACAAGTTATGCAGGTACCGTGCACTGCACTCTCAGGCTGCAGCTCACCTCCAGGCAGGAGCAGAGCACAAGTTATCAAGGTAT
>NW_027615103.1:50000-57500 GCF_965212315.1 Lampetra planeri | reverse complement strand
GAACAGATAGAGAGCGGAGGAGGTACGCCGTCACGCGCGCGTCCGTCCGAACCGAACTCCAGGGGTGGAACACCCTCCCCCACGCAGGCTGCGGGGCTCTGTTGAAGGACACCTGAGTGAGACGGGTCGTCTTGGTCTGCGGGCTGCCTTAACGGCTTCCCTCGGGGCTAGAGCGGAGTCAGGGCCTTCGCAGGTGCGTTTCGTCAGCCCCTCCTACGCATCGCCACCGAGGAATTACAAGAGGCGGGCTCCCAGGGCCGGTGGAACCGTCCGCACGACGAAGGAACCCGGCGTGATGCCGGGGCCGACGCGGCGGGGGCCCACCGATGGGGAGTCACGTTTGCCATTCGGACAAATGATTCGAAACGGACAACCGACACCAAATCCGACCGACAACATTGCCCTGTGCCCGGGGTCGGGCAAGGCGGGAGGGTCGCCAGCCTCTCCCTTGGCAAGTTTGTACTTTGCCATTTTTTTTTTTTTTTGTTGTTTGTTTGTTTGTTTCGTCTTCTCCCATGAGAACCGGGACAGTACGCGCTCACGAGAAAGTCACGACACAGTGAGCCGAACCCGGACTGGGCTCAGAGGAGCGCCGCCGTCCTCTGTCTGGAGCTCAGAAAATTTTTGAAAACCGGGTTTCTGAAATCGGGCTGGAACGGCCTGAACGAAGTCGATATGGCGAAAGCAGGGAAACCAGTTCTCTGCCCCCTGTTTGTACTTTGCCATTTTTTCCTTTCACAGGAGAACCGGGACACACACAGGCTGCAGCGCACCACGTCAGTCCCAGAACAGTGCCTGATCCCGGGCAGGGCTGAGAGGAGCGCCGCCGTCCTCTGCCTGGAGCTCACAGCCTCTTAAAACCCGGGTTTCTGAAATCGGGCTGGAACGGCCTGAACGAAGTCGATATGGCGAAAGCAGGGAAACCAGTTCTCTGCCCCCTGTTTGTACTTTGCCATTTTTTCCTCTCACAGGAGAACCGGGACACACACAGGCTGCAGCGCACCACGTCAGTCCCAGAACAGTGCCTGATCCCGGGCAGGGCTGAGAGGAGCGCCGCCGTCCTCTGCCTGGAGCTCACAGCCTCTTAAAACCCGGGTTTCTGAAATCGGGCTGGAACGGCCTGAACGAAGTGTGTTTGGCGAAAGCAGGGGACAGAGATCTCTGTCCCCTGTTTGTACTTTGCCATTTTTTCCTCTCACAGGAGAACCGGGACACACACAGGCTGCAGCGCACCACGTCAGTCCCAGAACAGTGCCTGATCCCGGGCAGGGCTGAGAGGAGCGCCGCCGTCCTCTGCCTGGAGCTCACAGCCTCTTAAAACCCGGGTTTCTGAAATCGGGCTGGAACGGCCTGAACGAAGTCGATATGGCGAAAGCAGGGAAACCAGTTCTCTGCCCCCTGTTTGTACTTTGCCTTTTTTTCCTCTCACAGGAGAACCGGGACACACACAGGCTGCACAGCACCACGTCAATCCCAGAACAGTGCCTGATCCCGGGCAGGGCTGAGAGGAGCGCCGCCGTCCTCTGCCTGGAGCTCACAGCCTCTTAAAACCCGGGTTTCTGAAATCGGGCTGGAACGGCCTGAACGAAGTCGATATGGCGAAAGCAGGGAAACCAGTTCTCTACCCCCTGTTTGTACTTTGCCTTTTTTTTCCTCTCACAGGAGAACCGGGACACACACAGGCTGCACAGCACCACGTCAGTCCCAGAACAGTGCCTGATCCCGGGCAGGGCTGAGAGGAGCGCCGCCGTCCTCTGCCTGGAGCTCACAGCCTCTTAAAACCCGGGTTTCTGAAATCGGGCTGGAACGGCCTGAACGAAGTCGATATGGCGAAAGCAGGGAAACCAGTTCTCTACCCCCTGTTTGTACTTTGCCTTTTTTTTTCCTCTCACAGGAGAACCGGGACACACACAGGCTGCAGCGCACCACGTCAGTCCCAGAACAGTGCCTGATCCCGGGCAGGGCTGAGAGGAGCGCCGCCGTCCTCTGCCTGGAGCTCACAGCCTCTTAAAACCCAGGTTTCTGAAATCGGGCTGACAGGCGCTGAGAGAAGTGTGTTTGGCGAAAGCAGGGGACAGAGATCTCTGTCCCCTGTTTGTACTTTGCCATGTTTTTCTTCTCACTGGAGAACCGGGACACACACAGGCTGCAGCGCACCACGTCAGTCCCAGAACAGTGCCTGATCCCGGGCAGGGCTGAGAGGAGCGCCGCCGTCCTCTGCCTGGAGCTCGCAGCCTCTTAAAACCCGGGTTTCTGAAATCGGGCTGACAGGCGCTGAGAGAAGTGTGTTTGGCGAAAGCAGGGGACAGAGATCTCTGTCCCCTGTTTGTACTTTGCAATTTTTTTTCTTCTCACAGGAGAACCGGGACTCACACAGGCTGCAGCGCACCACGTCAGTCCCAGAACAGTGCCTGATCCCGGGCAGGGCTGAGAGGAGCGCCGCCGTCCTCTGCCTGGAGCTCGCAGCCTCTTAAAACCCGGGTTTCTGAAATCGGGCTGGAACGGCCTGAGAGAAGTGTGTTTGGCGAAAGCAGGGGACAGAGATCTCTGTCCCCTGTTTGTACTTTGCAATTTTTTTTTTCTTCTCACAGGAGAACCGGGACACACACAGGCTGCAGCGCACCACGTCAGTCCCAGAACAGTGCCTGATCCCGGGCAGGGCTGAGAGGAGCGCCGCCGTCCTCTGCCTGGAGCTCACAGCCTCTTAAAACCCAGGTTTCTGAAATCGGGCTGACAGGCGCTGAGAGAAGTGTGTTTGGCGAAAGCAGGGGACAGAGATCTCTGTCCCCTGTTTGTACTTTGCCATGTTTTTCTTCTCACTGGAGAACCGGGACACACACAGGCTGCAGCGCACCACGTCAGTCCCAGAACAGTGCCTGATCCCGGGCAGGGCTGAGAGGAGCGCCGCCGTCCTCTGCCTGGAGCTCGCAGCCTCTTAAAACCCGGGTTTCTGAAATCGGGCTGGAACGGCCTGAGAGAAGTGTGTTTGGCGAAAGCAGGGGACAGAGATCTCTGTCCCCTGTTTGTACTTTGCAATTTTTTTTCTTCTCACAGGAGAACCGGGACTCACACAGGCTGCAGCGCACCACGTCAGTCCCAGAACAGTGCCTGATCCCGGGCAGGGCTGAGAGGAGCGCCGCCGTCCTCTGCCTGGAGCTCGCAGCCTCTTAAAACCCGGGTTTCTGAAATCGGGCTGGAACGGCCTGAGAGAAGTGTGTTTGGCGAAAGCAGGGGACAGAGATCTCTGTCCCCTGTTTGTACTTTGCAATTTTTTTTTTCTTCTCACAGGAGAACCGGGACACACACAGGCTGCAGCGCACCACGTCAGTCCCAGAACAGTGCCTGATCCCGGGCAGGGCTGAGAGGAGCGCCGCCGTCCTCTGCCTGGAGCTCACAGCCTCTTAAAACCCAGGTTTCTGAAATCGGGCTGACAGGCGCTGAGAGAAGTGTGTTTGACGAAAGCAGGGGACAGAGATCTCTGTCCCCTGTTTGTACTTTGCCATGTTTTTCTTCTCACTGGAGAACCGGGACACACACAGGCTGCAGCGCACCACGTCAGTCCCAGAACAGTGCCTGATCCCGGGCAGGGCTGAGAGGAGCGCCGCCGTCCTCTGCCTGGAGCTCGCAGCCTCTTAAAACCCGGGTTTCTGAAATCGGGCTGGAACGGCCTGAGAGAAGTGTGTTTGGCGAAAGCAGGGGACAGAGATCTCTGTCCCCTGTTTGTACTTTGCAATTTTTTTTCTTCTCACAGGAGAACCGGGACTCACACAGGCTGCAGCGCACCACGTCAGTCCCAGAACAGTGCCTGATCCCGGGCAGGGCTGAGAGGAGCGCCGCCGTCCTCTGCCTGGAGCTCGCAGCCTCTTAAAACCCGGGTTTCTGAAATCGGGCTGGAACGGCCTGAGAGAAGTGTGTTTGGCGAAAGCAGGGGACAGAGATCTCTGTCCCCTGTTTGTACTTTGCAATTTTTTTTTTCTTCTCACAGGAGAACCGGGACACACACAGGCTGCAGCGCACCACGTCAGTCCCAGAACAGTGCCTGATCCCGGGCAGGGCTGAGAGGAGCGCCGCCGTCCTCTGCCTGGAGCTCACAGCCTCTTAAAACCCAGGTTTCTGAAATCGGGCTGACAGGCGCTGAGAGAAGTGTGTTTGGCGAAAGCAGGGGACAGAGATCTCTGTCCCCTGTTTGTACTTTGCCATGTTTTTCTTCTCACTGGAGAACCGGGACACACACAGGCTGCAGCGCACCACGTCAGTCCCAGAACAGTGCCTGATCCCGGGCAGGGCTGAGAGGAGCGCCGCCGTCCTCTGCCTGGAGCTCGCAGCCTCTTAAAACCCGGGTTTCTGAAATCGGGCTGGAACGGCCTGAGAGAAGTGTGTTTGGCGAAAGCAGGGGACAGAGATCTCTGTCCCCTGTTTCTACTTTGCAATTTTTTTTCTTCTCACAGGAGAACCGGGACTCACACAGGCTGCAGCGCACCACGTCAGTCCCAGAACAGTGCCTGATCCCGGGCAGGGCTGAGAGGAGCGCCGCCGTCCTCTGCCTGGAGCTCGCAGCCTCTTAAAACCCGGGTTTCTGAAATCGGGCTGGAACGGCCTGAGAGAAGTGTGTTTGGCGAAAGCAGGGGACAGAGATCTCTGTCCCCTGTTTGTACTTTGCAATTTTTTTTCTTCTCACAGGAGAACCGGGACACACACAGGCTGCAGCGCACCACGTCAGTCCCAGAACAGTGCCTGATCCCGGGCAGGGCTGAGAGGAGCGCCGCCGTCCTCTGCCTGGAGCTCGCAGCCTCTTAAAACCCAGGTTTCTGAAATCGGGCTGACAGGCGCTGAGAGAAGTGTGTTTCTCGGCCCCCTGTTTGTACTTTGCCATTTTTTTTCGCCTCGCGCCCCTGGTACACCGGCTCGAGCTTTGCGGCCCGTGGTACCCCGGCAGCAGCTTCGTGCCCCTGGTACCCCGGCCGCAGTTTCACGCCCCTGGTACACCGGCTACTGTTTACTGACCACATTGTCACAAATGCAGTACCCTGACACACACAGACAGACACACACAGGCACACACAGACGCACACAGACACACACAATGTCTCTGTCTGTGTATCTCTCCCTCTCACACACACAGACACACATACATACACACGCACTCACTCACACACAAGTGCGCGTGTGCACACACACACACACACACACACACACACACACACACACACACACACACACACACACACACACACACACACACACAGTGTCTCTCTCTCTCTCTCTCTCTCTCTCTCTCTCTCTCTCTCTCTCTCTCTTCTCTCTTTCTCTCTCTCTCTCTCTCTCTCTCCCTGCGCTCTCATCCAGGTGCACAGCCTCACGTGCACTCCCAGGCTCCAGCTCACCTCCAGGAAGGAGAAAGAGCACAAGTTATGCAGGTTTCATGCACTCTCAGCCCGCCAGCAGACACAGAAGGCGCTCTGCTTTCAGTCTGGAGCAGAGAAGACTGCACACACGCACACACACATCCTCACTGCACTCTCAGGCCCGAGCTCACCTCCAGGAAGGAGAAAGAGCACAAGTTATGCAGGTTTCATGCACTCTCAGCCCGCCAGCAGACACAGAAGGAGCTCTCCTTTCAGTCTGGAGCAGAGAAGACTGCACACACACACAGCCTCCCTGCACTCACAGGCCGGAGCAGAGCACAAGTTATCCAGGTACCGTGCACTGCACTGTCAGGCTCCAGCTCACCTTCAGGCAGGAGCTCAGCAGACTGCACCAAACAGCCTCCCTGCACTCACAGGCCGGAGGACAGCACAAGTTGTCCAGGTATCATGCACACTCAGCCCGGGGCACAGCACACAAGTTATGCAGGTACCGTGCACTGCACTCTCAGGCCCGAGCTCACCTCCAGGAAGGAGAAAGAGCACAAGTTATGCAGGTTTCATGCACTCTCAGCCCGCCAGCAGACACAGAAGGAGCTCTGCTTTCAGTCTGGAGCGGAGCAGACTGCACTCTCAGGCCCGAGCTCACCTCCAGGAAGGAGAAAGAGCACAAGTTATGCAGGTTTCATGCACTCTCAGCCCGCCAGCAGACACAGAAGGAGCTCTCCTTTCAGTCTGGAGCAGAGAAGACTGCACGCACACACACACAGCCTCCCTGCACTCACAGGCCGGAGCAGAGCACAAGTTATCCAGGTACCGTGCACTGCACTGTCAGGCTCCAGCTCACCTCCAGGAAGGAGCAGAGCAGAAGTTATACAGGTTTCATGCACCCTCAGCCCGCCAGCAGACACAGAAGGAACTCTGCTTTCATTCAGGAGCACAGCAGACTGCTCACACAGCCTCACTGCACTCTCAGGCTCCAGCTCACCTCCAGGAAGGAGAAAGAGCACAAGTTATGCAGGTTTCATGAACTCTCAGCCCGCCAGCAGACACAGAAGGAGCTCTCCTTTCAGTCTGGAGCAGAGAAGACTGCACGCACACACACACAGCCTCCCTGCACTCACAGGCCGGAGGACAGCACAAGTTGTCCAGGTATCATGCACACTCAGCCTGGAGCACAGCAGACTGCACTCTCAGGCCCGAGCTCACCTCCAGGAAGGAGAAATGGAAGAAGTTATGCAGGTTTCATGTGCTCTCAGCCCGCCAGCAGACGGAAAAGGGGCTCCTTTCAGTGTGGAGCGGAGCAGACTGCACACACACATCCTCCCTGCACTCTCAGGCCCGAGCTCACCTCCAGGAAGGAGAAAGAGCACAAGTTATGCAGGTACCGTGCACTGCACTGTCAGGCTCCAGCTCACCTCCAGGAAGGAGCAGAGCAGAAGTTATACAGGTTTCATGCACCCTCAGCCCGCCAGCAGACACAGAAGGAACTCTGCTTTCATTCAGGAGCACAGCAGACTGCTCACACAGCCTCACTGCACTCTCAGGCCCGAGCTCACCTCCAGGAAGGAGAAAGAGCACAAGTTATGCAGGTTTCATGCACTCTCAGCCCGCCAGCAGACACAGAAGGAGCTCTCCTTTCAGTCTGGAGCAGAGAAGACTGCACGCACACACACACACAGCCTCCCTGCACTCACAGGCCGGAGCAGAGCACAAGTTATCCAGGTACCGTGCACTGCACTGTCAGGCTCCAGCTCACCTTCAGGCAGGAGCTCAGCAGACTGCACCAAACAGCCTCCCTGCACTCACAGGCCGGAGGACAGCACAAGTTGTCCAGGTATCATGCACACTCAGCCTGGAGCACAGCAGACTGCACTCTCAGGCCCGAGCTCACCTCCAGGAAGGAGAAATGGAAGAAGTTATGCAGGTTTCATGTGCTCTCAGCCCGCCAGCAGACGGAAAAGGGGCTCCTTTCAGTGTGGAGCGGAGCAGACTGCACACACACATCCTCCCTGCACTCTCAGGCCCGAGCTCACCTCCAGGAAGGAGAAAGAGCACAAGTTATGCAGGTTTCATGCACTCTCAGCCCGCCAGCAGACACAGAAGGAGCTCTGCTTTCAGTCTGGAGCGGAGCAGA
>NW_027615103.1:35000-40000 GCF_965212315.1 Lampetra planeri | reverse complement strand
GAACAGTGCCTGATCCCGGGCAGGGCTGAGAGGAGCGCCGCCGTCCTCTGCCTGGAGCTCACAGCCTCTTAAAACCCGGGTTTCTGAAATCGGGCTGGAACGGCCTGAACGAAGTCGATATGGCGAAAGCAGGGAAACCAGTTCTCTGCCCCCTGTTTGTACTTTGCCATTTTTTCCTCTCACAGGAGAACCGGGACACACACAGGCTGCAGCGCACCACGTCAGTCCCAGAACAGTGCCTGATCCCGGGCAGGGCTGAGAGGAGCGCCGCCGTCCTCTGCCTGGAGCTCACAGCCTCTTAAAACCCGGGTTTCTGAAATCGGGCTGGAACGGCCTGAACGAAGTGTGTTTGGCGAAAGCAGGGGACAGAGATCTCTGTCCCCTGTTTGTACTTTGCCATTTTTTCCTCTCACAGGAGAACCGGGACACACACAGGCTGCAGCGCACCACGTCAGTCCCAGAACAGTGCCTGATCCCGGGCAGGGCTGAGAGGAGCGCCGCCGTCCTCTGCCTGGAGCTCACAGCCTCTTAAAACCCGGGTTTCTGAAATCGGGCTGGAACGGCCTGAACGAAGTCGATATGGCGAAAGCAGGGAAACCAGTTCTCTGCCCCCTGTTTGTACTTTGCCTTTTTTTCCTCTCACAGGAGAACCGGGACACACACAGGCTGCACAGCACCACGTCAATCCCAGAACAGTGCCTGATCCCGGGCAGGGCTGAGAGGAGCGCCGCCGTCCTCTGCCTGGAGCTCACAGCCTCTTAAAACCCGGGTTTCTGAAATCGGGCTGGAACGGCCTGAACGAAGTCGATATGGCGAAAGCAGGGAAACCAGTTCTCTACCCCCTGTTTGTACTTTGCCTTTTTTTTCCTCTCACAGGAGAACCGGGACACACACAGGCTGCACAGCACCACGTCAGTCCCAGAACAGTGCCTGATCCCGGGCAGGGCTGAGAGGAGCGCCGCCGTCCTCTGCCTGGAGCTCACAGCCTCTTAAAACCCGGGTTTCTGAAATCGGGCTGGAACGGCCTGAACGAAGTCGATATGGCGAAAGCAGGGAAACCAGTTCTCTACCCCCTGTTTGTACTTTGCCTTTTTTTTTCCTCTCACAGGAGAACCGGGACACACACAGGCTGCAGCGCACCACGTCAGTCCCAGAACAGTGCCTGATCCCGGGCAGGGCTGAGAGGAGCGCCGCCGTCCTCTGCCTGGAGCTCACAGCCTCTTAAAACCCAGGTTTCTGAAATCGGGCTGACAGGCGCTGAGAGAAGTGTGTTTGGCGAAAGCAGGGGACAGAGATCTCTGTCCCCTGTTTGTACTTTGCCATGTTTTTCTTCTCACTGGAGAACCGGGACACACACAGGCTGCAGCGCACCACGTCAGTCCCAGAACAGTGCCTGATCCCGGGCAGGGCTGAGAGGAGCGCCGCCGTCCTCTGCCTGGAGCTCGCAGCCTCTTAAAACCCGGGTTTCTGAAATCGGGCTGACAGGCGCTGAGAGAAGTGTGTTTGGCGAAAGCAGGGGACAGAGATCTCTGTCCCCTGTTTGTACTTTGCAATTTTTTTTCTTCTCACAGGAGAACCGGGACTCACACAGGCTGCAGCGCACCACGTCAGTCCCAGAACAGTGCCTGATCCCGGGCAGGGCTGAGAGGAGCGCCGCCGTCCTCTGCCTGGAGCTCGCAGCCTCTTAAAACCCGGGTTTCTGAAATCGGGCTGGAACGGCCTGAGAGAAGTGTGTTTGGCGAAAGCAGGGGACAGAGATCTCTGTCCCCTGTTTGTACTTTGCAATTTTTTTTTTCTTCTCACAGGAGAACCGGGACACACACAGGCTGCAGCGCACCACGTCAGTCCCAGAACAGTGCCTGATCCCGGGCAGGGCTGAGAGGAGCGCCGCCGTCCTCTGCCTGGAGCTCACAGCCTCTTAAAACCCAGGTTTCTGAAATCGGGCTGACAGGCGCTGAGAGAAGTGTGTTTGGCGAAAGCAGGGGACAGAGATCTCTGTCCCCTGTTTGTACTTTGCCATGTTTTTCTTCTCACTGGAGAACCGGGACACACACAGGCTGCAGCGCACCACGTCAGTCCCAGAACAGTGCCTGATCCCGGGCAGGGCTGAGAGGAGCGCCGCCGTCCTCTGCCTGGAGCTCGCAGCCTCTTAAAACCCGGGTTTCTGAAATCGGGCTGGAACGGCCTGAGAGAAGTGTGTTTGGCGAAAGCAGGGGACAGAGATCTCTGTCCCCTGTTTGTACTTTGCAATTTTTTTTCTTCTCACAGGAGAACCGGGACTCACACAGGCTGCAGCGCACCACGTCAGTCCCAGAACAGTGCCTGATCCCGGGCAGGGCTGAGAGGAGCGCCGCCGTCCTCTGCCTGGAGCTCGCAGCCTCTTAAAACCCGGGTTTCTGAAATCGGGCTGGAACGGCCTGAGAGAAGTGTGTTTGGCGAAAGCAGGGGACAGAGATCTCTGTCCCCTGTTTGTACTTTGCAATTTTTTTTTTCTTCTCACAGGAGAACCGGGACACACACAGGCTGCAGCGCACCACGTCAGTCCCAGAACAGTGCCTGATCCCGGGCAGGGCTGAGAGGAGCGCCGCCGTCCTCTGCCTGGAGCTCACAGCCTCTTAAAACCCAGGTTTCTGAAATCGGGCTGACAGGCGCTGAGAGAAGTGTGTTTGGCGAAAGCAGGGGACAGAGATCTCTGTCCCCTGTTTGTACTTTGCCATGTTTTTCTTCTCACTGGAGAACCGGGACACACACAGGCTGCAGCGCACCACGTCAGTCCCAGAACAGTGCCTGATCCCGGGCAGGGCTGAGAGGAGCGCCGCCGTCCTCTGCCTGGAGCTCGCAGCCTCTTAAAACCCGGGTTTCTGAAATCGGGCTGGAACGGCCTGAGAGAAGTGTGTTTGGCGAAAGCAGGGGACAGAGATCTCTGTCCCCTGTTTGTACTTTGCAATTTTTTTTCTTCTCACAGGAGAACCGGGACTCACACAGGCTGCAGCGCACCACGTCAGTCCCAGAACAGTGCCTGATCCCGGGCAGGGCTGAGAGGAGCGCCGCCGTCCTCTGCCTGGAGCTCGCAGCCTCTTAAAACCCGGGTTTCTGAAATCGGGCTGGAACGGCCTGAGAGAAGTGTGTTTGGCGAAAGCAGGGGACAGAGATCTCTGTCCCCTGTTTGTACTTTGCAATTTTTTTTTTCTTCTCACAGGAGAACCGGGACACACACAGGCTGCAGCGCACCACGTCAGTCCCAGAACAGTGCCTGATCCCGGGCAGGGCTGAGAGGAGCGCCGCCGTCCTCTGCCTGGAGCTCACAGCCTCTTAAAACCCAGGTTTCTGAAATCGGGCTGACAGGCGCTGAGAGAAGTGTGTTTGACGAAAGCAGGGGACAGAGATCTCTGTCCCCTGTTTGTACTTTGCCATGTTTTTCTTCTCACTGGAGAACCGGGACACACACAGGCTGCAGCGCACCACGTCAGTCCCAGAACAGTGCCTGATCCCGGGCAGGGCTGAGAGGAGCGCCGCCGTCCTCTGCCTGGAGCTCGCAGCCTCTTAAAACCCGGGTTTCTGAAATCGGGCTGGAACGGCCTGAGAGAAGTGTGTTTGGCGAAAGCAGGGGACAGAGATCTCTGTCCCCTGTTTGTACTTTGCAATTTTTTTTCTTCTCACAGGAGAACCGGGACTCACACAGGCTGCAGCGCACCACGTCAGTCCCAGAACAGTGCCTGATCCCGGGCAGGGCTGAGAGGAGCGCCGCCGTCCTCTGCCTGGAGCTCGCAGCCTCTTAAAACCCGGGTTTCTGAAATCGGGCTGGAACGGCCTGAGAGAAGTGTGTTTGGCGAAAGCAGGGGACAGAGATCTCTGTCCCCTGTTTGTACTTTGCAATTTTTTTTTTCTTCTCACAGGAGAACCGGGACACACACAGGCTGCAGCGCACCACGTCAGTCCCAGAACAGTGCCTGATCCCGGGCAGGGCTGAGAGGAGCGCCGCCGTCCTCTGCCTGGAGCTCACAGCCTCTTAAAACCCAGGTTTCTGAAATCGGGCTGACAGGCGCTGAGAGAAGTGTGTTTGGCGAAAGCAGGGGACAGAGATCTCTGTCCCCTGTTTGTACTTTGCCATGTTTTTCTTCTCACTGGAGAACCGGGACACACACAGGCTGCAGCGCACCACGTCAGTCCCAGAACAGTGCCTGATCCCGGGCAGGGCTGAGAGGAGCGCCGCCGTCCTCTGCCTGGAGCTCGCAGCCTCTTAAAACCCGGGTTTCTGAAATCGGGCTGGAACGGCCTGAGAGAAGTGTGTTTGGCGAAAGCAGGGGACAGAGATCTCTGTCCCCTGTTTGTACTTTGCAATTTTTTTTCTTCTCACAGGAGAACCGGGACTCACACAGGCTGCAGCGCACCACGTCAGTCCCAGAACAGTGCCTGATCCCGGGCAGGGCTGAGAGGAGCGCCGCCGTCCTCTGCCTGGAGCTCGCAGCCTCTTAAAACCCGGGTTTCTGAAATCGGGCTGGAACGGCCTGAGAGAAGTGTGTTTGGCGAAAGCAGGGGACAGAGATCTCTGTCCCCTGTTTGTACTTTGCAATTTTTTTTTTCTTCTCACAGGAGAACCGGGACACACACAGGCTGCAGCGCACCACGTCAGTCCCAGAACAGTGCCTGATCCCGGGCAGGGCTGAGAGGAGCGCCGCCGTCCTCTGCCTGGAGCTCGCAGCCTCTTAAAACCCGGGTTTCTGAAATCGGGCTGGAACGGCCTGAGAGAAGTGTGTTTGGCGAAAGCAGGGGACAGAGATCTCTGTCCCCTGTTTGTACTTTGCAATTTTTTTTCTTCTCACAGGAGAACCGGGACTCACACAGGCTGCAGCGCACCACGTCAGTCCCAGAACAGTGCCTGATCCCGGGCAGGGCTGAGAGGAGCGCCGCCGTCCTCTGCCTGGAGCTCGCAGCCTCTTAAAACCCGGGTTTCTGAAATCGGGCTGGAACGGCCTGAGAGAAGTGTGTTTGGCGAAAGC
>NW_027615103.1:12500-17500 GCF_965212315.1 Lampetra planeri | reverse complement strand
CAGCGCACCACGTCAGTCCCAGAACAGTGCCTGATCCCGGGCAGGGCTGAGAGGAGCGCCGCCGTCCTCTGCCTGGAGCTCGCAGCCTCTTAAAACCCGGGTTTCTGAAATCGGGCTGGAACGGCCTGAGAGAAGTGTGTTTGGCGAAAGCAGGGGACAGAGATCTCTGTCCCCTGTTTGTACTTTGCAATTTTTTTTTTCTTCTCACAGGAGAACCGGGACACACACAGGCTGCAGCGCACCACGTCAGTCCCAGAACAGTGCCTGATCCCGGGCAGGGCTGAGAGGAGCGCCGCCGTCCTCTGCCTGGAGCTCACAGCCTCTTAAAACCCAGGTTTCTGAAATCGGGCTGACAGGCGCTGAGAGAAGTGTGTTTGGCGAAAGCAGGGGACAGAGATCTCTGTCCCCTGTTTGTACTTTGCCATGTTTTTCTTCTCACTGGAGAACCGGGACACACACAGGCTGCAGCGCACCACGTCAGTCCCAGAACAGTGCCTGATCCCGGGCAGGGCTGAGAGGAGCGCCGCCGTCCTCTGCCTGGAGCTCGCAGCCTCTTAAAACCCGGGTTTCTGAAATCGGGCTGGAACGGCCTGAGAGAAGTGTGTTTGGCGAAAGCAGGGGACAGAGATCTCTGTCCCCTGTTTGTACTTTGCAATTTTTTTTCTTCTCACAGGAGAACCGGGACTCACACAGGCTGCAGCGCACCACGTCAGTCCCAGAACAGTGCCTGATCCCGGGCAGGGCTGAGAGGAGCGCCGCCGTCCTCTGCCTGGAGCTCGCAGCCTCTTAAAACCCGGGTTTCTGAAATCGGGCTGGAACGGCCTGAGAGAAGTGTGTTTGGCGAAAGCAGGGGACAGAGATCTCTGTCCCCTGTTTGTACTTTGCAATTTTTTTTTTCTTCTCACAGGAGAACCGGGACACACACAGGCTGCAGCGCACCACGTCAGTCCCAGAACAGTGCCTGATCCCGGGCAGGGCTGAGAGGAGCGCCGCCGTCCTCTGCCTGGAGCTCACAGCCTCTTAAAACCCAGGTTTCTGAAATCGGGCTGACAGGCGCTGAGAGAAGTGTGTTTGACGAAAGCAGGGGACAGAGATCTCTGTCCCCTGTTTGTACTTTGCCATGTTTTTCTTCTCACTGGAGAACCGGGACACACACAGGCTGCAGCGCACCACGTCAGTCCCAGAACAGTGCCTGATCCCGGGCAGGGCTGAGAGGAGCGCCGCCGTCCTCTGCCTGGAGCTCGCAGCCTCTTAAAACCCGGGTTTCTGAAATCGGGCTGGAACGGCCTGAGAGAAGTGTGTTTGGCGAAAGCAGGGGACAGAGATCTCTGTCCCCTGTTTGTACTTTGCAATTTTTTTTCTTCTCACAGGAGAACCGGGACTCACACAGGCTGCAGCGCACCACGTCAGTCCCAGAACAGTGCCTGATCCCGGGCAGGGCTGAGAGGAGCGCCGCCGTCCTCTGCCTGGAGCTCGCAGCCTCTTAAAACCCGGGTTTCTGAAATCGGGCTGGAACGGCCTGAGAGAAGTGTGTTTGGCGAAAGCAGGGGACAGAGATCTCTGTCCCCTGTTTGTACTTTGCAATTTTTTTTTTCTTCTCACAGGAGAACCGGGACACACACAGGCTGCAGCGCACCACGTCAGTCCCAGAACAGTGCCTGATCCCGGGCAGGGCTGAGAGGAGCGCCGCCGTCCTCTGCCTGGAGCTCACAGCCTCTTAAAACCCAGGTTTCTGAAATCGGGCTGACAGGCGCTGAGAGAAGTGTGTTTGGCGAAAGCAGGGGACAGAGATCTCTGTCCCCTGTTTGTACTTTGCCATGTTTTTCTTCTCACTGGAGAACCGGGACACACACAGGCTGCAGCGCACCACGTCAGTCCCAGAACAGTGCCTGATCCCGGGCAGGGCTGAGAGGAGCGCCGCCGTCCTCTGCCTGGAGCTCGCAGCCTCTTAAAACCCGGGTTTCTGAAATCGGGCTGGAACGGCCTGAGAGAAGTGTGTTTGGCGAAAGCAGGGGACAGAGATCTCTGTCCCCTGTTTCTACTTTGCAATTTTTTTTCTTCTCACAGGAGAACCGGGACTCACACAGGCTGCAGCGCACCACGTCAGTCCCAGAACAGTGCCTGATCCCGGGCAGGGCTGAGAGGAGCGCCGCCGTCCTCTGCCTGGAGCTCGCAGCCTCTTAAAACCCGGGTTTCTGAAATCGGGCTGGAACGGCCTGAGAGAAGTGTGTTTGGCGAAAGCAGGGGACAGAGATCTCTGTCCCCTGTTTGTACTTTGCAATTTTTTTTCTTCTCACAGGAGAACCGGGACACACACAGGCTGCAGCGCACCACGTCAGTCCCAGAACAGTGCCTGATCCCGGGCAGGGCTGAGAGGAGCGCCGCCGTCCTCTGCCTGGAGCTCGCAGCCTCTTAAAACCCAGGTTTCTGAAATCGGGCTGACAGGCGCTGAGAGAAGTGTGTTTCTCGGCCCCCTGTTTGTACTTTGCCATTTTTTTTCGCCTCGCGCCCCTGGTACACCGGCTCGAGCTTTGCGGCCCGTGGTACCCCGGCAGCAGCTTCGTGCCCCTGGTACCCCCGGCCGCAGTTTCACGCCCCTGGTACACCGGCTACTGTTTACTGACCACATTGTCACAAATGCAGTACCCTGACACACACAGACAGACACACACAGGCACACACAGACGCACACAGACACACACAATGTCTCTGTCTGTGTATCTCTCCCTCTCACACACACAGACACACATACATACACACGCACTCACTCACACACAAGTGCGCGTGTGCACACACACACACACACACACACACACACACACACACACACACACACACACACACACACACACACACACACACACAGTGTCTCTCTCTCTCTCTCTCTCTCTCTCTCTCTCTCTCTCTCTCTCTCTCTCTCTCTCTCTCTCTTCTCTCTCTCTCTCTCTCTCTCTCCCTGCGCTCTCATCCAGGTGCACAGCCTCACGTGCACTCCCAGGCTCCAGCTCACCTCCAGGAAGGAGAAAGAGCACAAGTTATGCAGGTTTCATGCACTCTCAGCCCGCCAGCAGACACAGAAGGCGCTCTGCTTTCAGTCTGGAGCAGAGAAGACTGCACACACGCACACACACATCCTCCCTGCACTCTAGGGCTGCAGCTCACCTCCAGGAAGGAGCAGGGCAGAAGTTATACAGGTTTCATGCACTCTCAGCCCGCCAGCAGACACAGAAGGAGCTCTCCTTTCAGTCTGGAGCAGAGAAGACTGCACACACACACAGCCTCCCTGCACTCACAGGCCGGAGCAGAGCACAAGTTATCCAGGTACCGTGCACTGCACTGTCAGGCTCCAGCTCACCTTCAGGCAGGAGCTCAGCAGACTGCACCAAACAGCCTCCCTGCACTCACAGGCCGGAGGACAGCACAAGTTGTCCAGGTATCATGCACACTCAGCCCGGGGCACAGCACACAAGTTATGCAGGTACCGTGCACTGCACTCTCAGGCCCGAGCTCACCTCCAGGAAGGAGAAAGAGCACAAGTTATGCAGGTTTCATGCACTCTCAGCCCGCCAGCAGACACAGAAGGAGCTCTGCTTTCAGTCTGGAGCGGAGCAGACTGCACTCTCAGGCCCGAGCTCACCTCCAGGAAGGAGAAAGAGCACAAGTTATGCAGGTTTCATGCACTCTCAGCCCGCCAGCAGACACAGAAGGAGCTCTCCTTTCAGTCTGGAGCAGAGAAGACTGCACGCACACACACACAGCCTCCCTGCACTCACAGGCCGGAGCAGAGCACAAGTTATCCAGGTACCGTGCACTGCACTGTCAGGCTCCAGCTCACCTCCAGGAAGGAGCAGAGCAGAAGTTATACAGGTTTCATGCACCCTCAGCCCGCCAGCAGACACAGAAGGAACTCTGCTTTCATTCAGGAGCACAGCAGACTGCTCACACAGCCTCACTGCACTCTCAGGCTCCAGCTCACCTCCAGGAAGGAGAAAGAGCACAAGTTATGCAGGTTTCATGAACTCTCAGCCCGCCAGCAGACACAGAAGGAGCTCTCCTTTCAGTCTGGAGCAGAGAAGACTGCACGCACACACACACAGCCTCCCTGCACTCACAGGCCGGAGGACAGCACAAGTTGTCCAGGTATCATGCACACTCAGCCTGGAGCACAGCAGACTGCACTCTCAGGCCCGAGCTCACCTCCAGGAAGGAGAAATGGAAGAAGTTATGCAGGTTTCATGTGCTCTCAGCCCGCCAGCAGACGGAAAAGGGGCTCCTTTCAGTGTGGAGCGGAGCAGACTGCACACACACATCCTCCCTGCACTCTCAGGCCCGAGCTCACCTCCAGGAAGGAGAAAGAGCACAAGTTATGCAGGTACCGTGCACTGCACTGTCAGGCTCCAGCTCACCTCCAGGAAGGAGCAGAGCAGAAGTTATACAGGTTTCATGCACCCTCAGCCCGCCAGCAGACACAGAAGGAACTCTGCTTTCATTCAGGAGCACAGCAGACTGCTCACACAGCCTCACTGCACTCTCAGGCCCGAGCTCACCTCCAGGAAGGAGAAAGAGCACAAGTTATGCAGGTTTCATGCACTCTCAGCCCGCCAGCAGACACAGAAGGAGCTCTCCTTTCAGTCTGGAGCAGAGAAGACTGCACGCACACACACACACAGCCTCCCTGCACTCACAGGCCGGAGCAGAGCACAAGTTATCCAGGTACCGTGCACTGCACTGTCAGGCTCCAGCTCACCTCCAGGCAGGAGCTCAGCAGACTGCACCAAACAGCCTCCCTGCACTCACAGGCCGGAGGACAGCACAAGTTGTCCAGGTATCATGCACACTCAGCCCGGGGCACAGCACACAAGTTATGCAGGTACCGTGCACTGCACTCTCAGGCTGCAGCTCACCTCCAGGCAGGAGCAGAGCACAAGTTATCAAGGTATAATGCACTCTCAGCCCGCCAGCAGACACAGAAGGAGCTCGGCTGCAGTCAGGAGACCAGC
>NW_027615103.1:0-2500 GCF_965212315.1 Lampetra planeri | reverse complement strand
GGGGTGGAACACCCTCCCCCACGCAGGCTGCGGGGCTCTGTTGAAGGACACCTGAGTGAGACGGGTCGTCTTGGTCTGCGGGCTGCCTTAACGGCTTCCCTCGGGGCTAGAGCGGAGTCAGGGCCTTCGCAGGTGCGTTTCGTCAGCCCCTCCTACGCATCGCCACCGAGGAATTACAAGAGGCGGGCTCCCAGGGCCGGTGGAACCGTCCGCACGACGAAGGAACCCGGCGTGATGCCGGGGCCGACGCGGCGGGGGCCCACCGATGGGGAGTCACGTTTGCCATTCGGACAAATGATTCGAAACGGACAACCGACACCAAATCCGACCGACAACATTGCCCTGTGCCCGGGGTCGGGCAAGGCGGGAGGGTCGCCAGCCTCTCCCTTGGCAAGTTTGTACTTTGCCATTTTTTTTTTTTTTTTTGTTGTTTGTTTGTTTGTTTCGTCTTCTCCCATGAGAACCGGGACAGTACGCGCTCACGAGAAAGTCACGACACAGTGAGCCGAACCCGGACTGGGCTCAGAGGAGCGCCGCCGTCCTCTGTCTGGAGCTCAGAAAATTTTTGAAAACCGGGTTTCTGAAATCGGGCTGGAACGGCCTGAACGAAGTCGATATGGCGAAAGCAGGGAAACCAGTTCTCTGCCCCCTGTTTGTACTTTGCCATTTTTTCCTCTCACAGGAGAACCGGGACACACACAGGCTGCAGCGCACCACGTCAGTCCCAGAACAGTGCCTGATCCCGGGCAGGGCTGAGAGGAGCGCCGCCGTCCTCTGCCTGGAGCTCACAGCCTCTTAAAACCCGGGTTTCTGAAATCGGGCTGGAACGGCCTGAACGAAGTCGATATGGCGAAAGCAGGGAAACCAGTTCTCTGCCCCCTGTTTGTACTTTGCCATTTTTTCCTCTCACAGGAGAACCGGGACACACACAGGCTGCACAGCACCACGTCAGTCCCAGAACAGTGCCTGATCCCGGGCAGGGCTGAGAGGAGCGCCGCCGTCCTCTGCCTGGAGCTCACAGCCTCTTAAAACCCGGGTTTCTGAAATCGGGCTGGAACGGCCTGAGAGAAGTGTGTTTGGCGAAAGCAGGGGACAGAGATCTCTGTCCCCTGTTTGTACTTTGCCATTTTTTCCTCTCACAGGAGAACCGGGACACACACAGGCTGCAGCGCACCACGTCAGTCCCAGAACAGTGCCTGATCCCGGGCAGGGCTGAGAGGAGCGCCGCCGTCCTCTGCCTGGAGCTCACAGCCTCTTAAAACCCGGGTTTCTGAAATCGGGCTGGAACGGCCTGAACGAAGTCGATATGGCGAAAGCAGGGAAACCAGTTCTCTGCCCCCTGTTTGTACTTTGCCTTTTTTTCCTCTCACAGGAGAACCGGGACACACACAGGCTGCACAGCACCACGTCAATCCCAGAACAGTGCCTGATCCCGGGCAGGGCTGAGAGGAGCGCCGCCGTCCTCTGCCTGGAGCTCACAGCCTCTTAAAACCCGGGTTTCTGAAATCGGGCTGGAACGGCCTGAACGAAGTCGATATGGCGAAAGCAGGGAAACCAGTTCTCTGCCCCCTGTTTGTACTTTGCCTTTTTTTTCCTCTCACAGGAGAACCGGGACACACACAGGCTGCACAGCACCACGTCAGTCCCAGAACAGTGCCTGATCCCGGGCAGGGCTGAGAGGAGCGCCGCCGTCCTCTGCCTGGAGCTCACAGCCTCTTAAAACCCGGGTTTCTGAAATCGGGCTGGAACGGCCTGAACGAAGTCGATATGGCGAAAGCAGGGAAACCAGTTCTCTACCCCCTGTTTGTACTTTGCCTTTTTTTTTCCTCTCACAGGAGAACCGGGACACACACAGGCTGCTGCGCACCACGTCAGTCCCAGAACAGTGCCTGATCCCGGGCAGGGCTGAGAGGAGCGCCGCCGTCCTCTGCCTGGAGCTCGCAGCCTCTTAAAACCCAGGTTTCTGAAATCGGGCTGGAACGGCCTGAGAGAAGTGTGTTTGGCGAAAGCAGGGGACAGAGATCTCTGTCCCCTGTTTGTACTTTGCAATTTTTTTTCTTCTCACAGGAGAACCGGGACTCACACAGGCTGCAGCGCACCACGTCAGTCCCAGAACAGTGCCTGATCCCGGGCAGGGCTGAGAGGAGCGCCGCCGTCCTCTGCCTGGAGCTCACAGCCTCTTAAAACCCAGGTTTCTGAAATCGGGCTGACAGGCGCTGAGAGAAGTGTGTTTGGCGAAAGCAGGGGACAGAGATCTCTGTCCCCTGTTTGTACTTTGCCATGTTTTTCTTCTCACTGGAGAACCGGGACACACACAGGCTGCAGCGCACCACGTCAGTCCCAGAACAGTGCCTGATCCCGGGCAGGGCTGAGAGGAGCGCCGCCGTCCTCTGCCTGGAGCTCGCAGCCTCTTAAAACCCGGGTTTCTGAAATCGGGCTGGAACGGCCTGAACGAAGTCGATATGGCGAAAGCAGGGAAACCAGTTCTCTGCCCCCTGTT
>NW_027615102.1:0-93995 GCF_965212315.1 Lampetra planeri | reverse complement strand
CTCTCTCTTTGTGCCGATATGTGTTCTCTCCTTGTGTGTGTCCTTGTGATGTCTGTCTTGTTTGTATGTCTGTCTATAGTTTTCTAGTTAGATTTTTGTTTGCTATTACTTTTATGCCTGATGATGATTGCTTGTGTTGCAATCGAAACGTCGTAAATATGCTATTATTTAATTTATTATTTTATCTTTAGACGTGACTTAACCGAAAGAACCAAAGAATAACGTGAAGTGCTCCCGATGGGAAGAGGCCACGTTAAGACCAGACACAACACCGCCCCCCCCTCCCTTCACACCGCCCCCCCCCCCCCAGTTCGCTTGCCGTGTGATTGGTGAGCGAGTTGCGCTCCGTGATGCCTCTGCCGCTGACAGGTAACCTTAAAACAAGAGGCCCGGATTGTTGTTGTTGTTGTTGCTGCTGCTGCTGCTTCATCTCCGAATGCCGAATTCGGTGCCTCGGTTATTAAACACACGCGCGTGCGTTTGTTGTTTGGGTTGGGGAGCGGTGGTGCAGCGGTTCGCGCTCTAAGCTGCGCTGCAAACCCGGCGACCCGAGTTCGATTCCCGCTCACGGCCAACAGCAAGTGACGATTATTTGAACCGGTCCTGGGCCTCCCCTAGGTCGACTCAGCCCTCGAATGAGTATCCTTGTGCGATGTGTTAAACCTGGCCACGAGGGAGATAAAGACGGCCGGGCGTGGTGCTGGCCACCCACCCCTTTGTGTACCGTGCAGACCTTCATAGGTTCACGCTAACAGCACTTGCCCCAACAGTCCGTAAAGCTACACGGGGGGTCTTTGTCTTTGTGTGCACGCGTGTGTGTTTGTGCTTTGGGTTGGGGAGTGGTGGTGTAGTGGTTAGCGCTACGCTGCGCTACGAACCCGGCGACCCGAGTTCGATTCCCGCTCACGGCCAACAGCAAGTGACGATTATTTGAACCGGTCCCGGGCCTCCCTTAGGTCGACTCAGCCCTCGAATGAGTACCTGGTGCGGTGTGTAAACATCGCCACTGGGGATACAAAGGCGGCTGGGTGTGATGCTGGCCACCCACTCCCTCGTGTGCCGTTGCGGCCTTCGGAGGTGTTCGCTCAGAGCACGTGCACCACCGGTCTGTCAAAGGCTGTAGGGGGGATTTTTGTTTCGTGTGTTTTTAATACACGCAGACAAAGATCGCGAGTAGTTGGCCAGAGGATGCGTCGAACAAAGACGGCGATCACCACATCGCGCGCGCTCACGGATGTGCTTCTGCGGCCGTCTGGAACACTCTTCCTTCCGACATTCGGAAGGCACCGGAGCTATGCAACTTTTACGTAATGTACGTCGAAAATTAGTTTTTTTGGGAACTGCTCTTTGTATGTTGAGTGTTGTTGTCATTCCCCCGCACCTCCGATTAGCACGGTCGGAGACGTACGGTGCGAAAGAAGTTCAACATACACACATACATAGACTCACACAGAGACCCACAGACTCACACAGAGACCCATAGACTCACGCAGAGACCCATAGACTCACACAGAGACCCATAGACTCACACAGAGACCCATAGACTCACACAGAGACCCATAGACTCACGCAGAGACTCACAGACTCACACAGAGACCCATAGACTCACACAGAGACCCATAGACTCACGCAGAGACTCACAGACTCGCACAGAGACCCATAGACTCACACAGAGACCCATAGACTCACGCAGAGACTCACAGACTCACACAGAGACCCATAGACTCACGCAGAGACTCACAGACTCACACAGAGACCCATAGACTCACACAGAGACCCATAGACTCACACAGAGACCCATAGACTCACACAGAGACCCAGAGACTCACACAGAGACCCATAGACTCACACAGAGACCCATAGACTCACACAGAGACCCATAGACTCACACAGAGACCCACAGACTCATACAGAGACCCATAGACTCACACAGAGACCCATAGACTCACCCAGAGACCCATAGACTCATACAGAGACCCACAGACTCACACAGAGACACACAGACTCACCCCAGAGACCCATAGACCCACACAGAGACCCATAGACTCACACAGAGACCCACAGACTCACACGGAGACCCATAGACTCACCCAGAGACCCATAGACTCACCCAGAAACCCATAGTCTCACACAGAGACCTATAGACTCACACCGTGACCCATAGACTCATACAGAAACACATAGACTCACACAAAGACCCATGGACTCACACAGAGACCCATAGACTCACACAGAGTGCCATAGACTCACACAGAGACCCGTAGACTCATATAAAGACCCATAGACCCACACAGAGACCCACAGCCTCACCCAGAGACACACAGACTCACACAGAGACCCATAGACTCACACAGAGACACACAGACTCACCCCAGAGACACACAGACCCACACAGAGACCCATAGCTTATTGTCCCTCCCCCGCTCCTCCGATTAGCACGGCCGGCTACGTACGGTGCGAAAGAAGTCCAACCGCACAGACGTGCAGCCAGTGGCGTGTGGAGATATGTACGAGGAGGCAGTTCCAGCGAATGCCTCCCCCTTCGTGGCATCACACAGGAGACAAACAAGTAAACCCGTAAAAACAAAGTTTTTCACTATAAATCCTTTATATGCGTGGCATCGGGGCGGCTAGAGTCCTCTCGTCCTCTGGCAGCATTAAACAATTGGTAATTCAATATTTAAAAAAAAATTCCCTAAACAGTGTAAAATTTAGGAATATTTTTTTCACGAAAATCCATTGTCACGCACAGCGAGTCTGTGTGCAAAATGTCAGCTCGATTGGATCACGGAAAGTGGGTTAAAAAACGACCTAAAGATTTGCACGGTCCTAAGCAAGCAAGCAAGCGAACTTAATATAAAGGATTTAAAATCGTCCGTGCTGACCAATCGCCCCCCACCCCCCCCCCCCCCACCTGGGGAGCATTTGGCAGCTTCTGCTGCTCCGCATAGCGCCCCCCCCCCCATTGACGTTGAACTGATGCCATAGGTAAGCACAACAGAGCTTTATACGCCCACACGCATGCGGCGTGATTGGACTGTCGGCCACAATTCTTCTTGGTGTAGAGTGGGAGGGGGGGGAGGGAGAGGGAGGGGGGGAGGGAGAGGGAGGGGGGGCTGATGCAGTGGTTAGCGCGCCAGCTGACCCAACGTGTCGTGGGAGCAAAAACGTTGGGGTTGGGGAGACAAAGGCGGCCGGGTGAGATGATGGTCACACGCCCCCTTCACGGAGGACTCGACCTTGGGATTTCTGAGCCGCTGCTGGGGCTCCCCCTAGGTCGACTCAGCCTCGAATGAGTACAAAAGTGTCGTGCGCAAAACGTCGGCATTGGGGAGACAAAGACGGCCGGGTGAGTTGATGGCCACCCACCCCCTCGTGTGCCGTGCCGGCCTTCATAGGAGCTCCCCGCTCACAGCACTTGCCCCAACAGTACGTTAAGGCGATGCAAGGGATCTTTGTTTTGTGTACGCACATGAATCTGCCAGTCATCTCGTTCAGCCCATGGCACCTGGGTCTGTCACGTGACCACCTGTCAGCGAACCTTCAGCACTCCACCTTGGCCCCACACGGCACCTAGCCTGGCACAGGCGCTGTGATACGACGCCTATTCTGGAGAATTGTGGCTCTTGTTGTTCTGTGAGTCTCTGTGAGTTTGTGGGTTTTTATGCGAGTCTGTGGGTCTGTGTGTGAGTCTGTGGGTCTGTATGTGAGTCTGTGGGTCTCTGTACAGATCTCTAGGTGTGAGTGTGTGGGTCTCAATGCGAGTCTGTGGGTCTGTGTGTGAGTCTGTGGGTCTGTATGTGAGTCTGTGGGTCTCTGTACAGATCTCTAGGTGTGAGTTTGTGGGTCTCAATGCGAGTCTGTGGGTCTGTGTGTGAGTCTGTGGGTCTGTATGTGAGTCTGTGGGTTCCTATGTGAGTCTGTGGGTCTCTGTGTGAGTCTGTGGTTCACTATGTGAGTCTATGGGTCTCTATGTGAGTCTGTGGGTCTCTATATGAGTCTGTGGGTGTCTGTGTGAGTCTATGGGTCTCTCTGTGAGTCTGTGGGTCTTTATGAGCGTATGCGGGTCTTTATATGAGTCTGTGGGTCTCTGTGCAGATCTCTAGGTGTGAGTTTGTGGGTCTCTATGCGAGTCTGTGGGTCTCTGTTCAAATCTGTAGGTGTGAGTTTGTGGGTCTCTATATGAGTCTGTGGGTCTCTATGAGCGTATGCGGGTCTCTATATGAGTCTGTGGGTCTCTGTACAGATCTCTAGGTGTGAGTTTGTGGGTCTCTATACGAGTCTGTGGGTCTCTGTTCAAATCTGTAGGTGTGAGTTTGTGGGTCTCTATATGAGTCTGTGGGTCTCTATGAGCGTACGCGGGTCTCTATATGAGTCTGTGGGTCTCTGTGCAGATCTCTAGATGTGAGTTTGTGGGTCTCTATGCGAGTCTGTGGGTCTCTGTTCAAATCTGGTGTGAGTTTGTGGGTCTCTATATGAGTCTGTGGGTCTCTATATGAGTTTGTGGGTCTCTATGCGAGTCTGTGGGTCTCTATGCGAGTCTATAAGTTTCTGTACAGATCTCTAGGTGTGAGTTTGTGGGTCTCTATGCGAGTCTGTGGGTCTCTATGTGAGTCTGTGGGTCTCTATGTGAGTCTCTGGGTCTCTATGCGAGTGTGTGGGTCTCTATATGAGTTTGTGGGTCTCTATGCGAGTCTGTGGGTCTCTATATGAGTCTGTGGGTCTCTGTACAGATCTCTAGGTGTGAGTGTGTGGGTCTCTATATGAGTTTGTGGGTCTCTGTGTGAGTCTGCGGGTCTCTGTGTGAGTCTGTGGGGCTCTGTGTGAGTCTGTGGGTCTCTATATGAGTCTGTGGGTCTCTGTTCAGATATGTAGGTGTGAGTTTGTGGGTCTCTATGCGAGTCTGTGGGTCTCTGTTCAAATCTGTAGCTGTGAGTCTGTGGGTCTCTAAATAAGTTTGTGGGTCTCTATATGAGTCTGTGGGTCTCTAGGCGAGTCTGTGGGTCTCTATATGAGTATGTGGGTCTCTATATGAGTCTGTGGGTCTCTATGCGAGTCTGTGGGTCTCTATGTGAGTCTGTGGGTCTCTATGCGAGTCTATCGGTCTCTATATGAGTCTGTGGGTCTCTAGGCGAGTCTGTGGGTCTCTATATGAGTATGTGGGTCTCTATATGAGTCTGTGGGTCTCTATGCGAGTCTGTGGGTCTCTATGTGAGTCTGTGGGTCTCTATGCGAGTCTACCGGTCTCTATATGAGTCTGTGTGTCTTTGTAAAGATTACTTCACCTGGGTGCGGGATAGTAGCGGGGTGGGGGGGGTGTTGGGGGTCACCCCCCCCCCCCCCCCGCTTTGGAGAATTGAAACGTGACCTGAGACCGGCGACAATGGCACGGCAGGTGAGGCGCCGCGCGTGTTTTTCAAAGTTCAGCGAAGTTAAGTCGGCGCTGTGATGAATGGCTCTGTAATCACACCGTGACCTTCACCTCTCTCCCTGCGACTCGCTCGCTCCCTCTCGTTCTCTATCGCTACTCTGCCATTTCTCTTTGTCGCTCTTTCTTTCTCGCTACTCGCTCCCTGTCTCTCTTTTTTTACGATCAGTGGAAACAAGAAGATGCTCGGTGTAGTCGGCACTTTGCTTCGTTCATCATTTCGTAATTTTTATTTTTTTTAATAATAACTTTGGTCTATGTAAACCCCCACCTCTCGCTCACTCTCTCGCTCACTCTCTCGCTCACTCTCTCGCTCACTCTCTCGCTCACTCTCTCGCTCACTCTCTCGCTCACTCCCTCGCTCACTCCCTCGCTCACTCTCTCGCTCACTCTCTCGCTCCCTCTCTCGGTCACTCTCTCGCTCACTCTCTCTCGCTCACTCTCTCGCTCACTCTCTCGCTCACTCTCTCTCGTTCTGCACGCAGCCCTTCTCGCAGTCCTACGGCCTCCGACGGGTAGCTCATATCAGCACGCAGAGCTCCCCGTCATCTTCCACCGAGCACACGGCCTCCTCCATCGTCCACTGCTCCTTGAAGGCCGGCATGGCGTGGGTCAGCCACGCTCGCTCTCTCTCGCTCCCTCTTCTCTCGCTCCCTGTCTCTTGCCCCCACTCTCTGTCTTTTTTTTACGATCAGTGGAAACAATACGATGCTCGGTGTATTCGGCACTTTGCTTCGTTCATCATTTCGTAATTTTTTTTACTTTGCTTTATGTAAAACCCCCACCTCTCGCTCACTCTCTCGCTCACTCTCTCACTCGCTCTCTCGCTCACTCTCTCGTTCACTCTCTTTTTTTTTACGATCAGTGGAAACAATACGATGCTCGGTGTATTCGGCACTTTGCTTCGTTCATCATTTCGTAATTTTTTTTACTTTGCTTTATGTAAAACCCCCACCTCTCGCTCACTCTCTCGCTCACTCTCTCACTCGCTCTCTCGCTCACTCTCTCGTTCACTCTCTTTTTTTCTACGATCAGTGGAAACAATAAGATGCTCGGTGTATTCGGCACTTTGCTTCGTTCATCATTTCGTATTTTTTTTTTTACATTTTTAAACTCTGCTTTATATAAAGCCCCACCTCTCGCTCACTCTCTCGTTCACTCTCTCGCTCACTCTCTCGCTCGCTCCCTCTCTCCGTTCTATCGCTCACAACTCTCTCGCGCTGAGCTCTCTCAACCTCTCTCTCGCTCTCTCCCCACTTTCTCTCTCTCTCTCTCGCCCTTTGTCCGCCGCTCCCGCCAGCCGATGCCGCTGTCGCGACGGCCGCACTGCAAATCGAATACCCCCCCCCTCCATGACCCCCCCCCTCCCCTGGATGTTGATTGGGGTCTGAATCAGAAGCGTCACCCGCGCAGCGAACCGTGCGCTCACCCTTGACCCGCAGCGCCAACGGTAGCGGAACCAGTGAACCCCCACGCCCTCCACGGCTGCCTCCGCCATAGCACTAGTCCGGTGGTGAACTTAGCCCTAGACAGTCGGTGGTCTCAGGTCTAGACCACTGGATTAGCACCAGGCCACCGGGTCTTAGCGCTAGACCACCAGGACTTAGGTGTAGACCACCGGGTCGTAGGTCTACACCAGAGGTCGCAAACGGGTTTTGATTCCTTACCCGTACCCGTACCCGGCCGCACCAGGGTCGCAAATGGGTACCCGTACCCGTACCCGGCCGGGTACGGGTAGCCGTTCCCTACCCGTACCCGTACCCTACCCGAAATGAGTGACAAACAGTTAATCACCAGTGACTCACGGCCTACCCGTACCCGTACCCGGCGGGGTACGGGTAGCCGGGTATCGGGTAGGGTACGGGTATTGGGTACCCGGTTGCGACCTCTGGTCTACACCATCGGGTCCTGATGGTGCTCCCCACTATCATGCATACAAAGACAAAGATCCCCCCATATAGCCTTGAGAGACTGTTGGGGCAAGTGCTGTTAGCGAGTAGCACCTATGAAGGCCGGCACTGTGGCGCGCGAGCGGGCGGGTTGCCAATTGTTAAATATTTTCACACCGCACCAGGCACAGTGGCCCAGGTAAATCGTCGCTGCTGTTGTCAATGAGCGGGAATTGAACTCGGGTTTGCCGGGTTCGTGGCGCGGTGCAGCTAAACCGCAAACCGTCTACACTACCGCTCACCCCCACTATCATGCAAATACACACGCGTGCATCCATGTGCACGCTCATGCACTAAACCCATCCCACCCCCCCCCTCCTCTCTTCCACCGCCCCTCCAATCCAATTGATTCTCGCAAGGTTACAAAAAGACTCTTTGAAATCCGCGGAGGAGAACGGACAGTGGGCACGCATCAAAATTCAGAAAGACCGGCCGTCTAAGCCGTTATAATTGGTGAACCTTCCCTTGAAAAAAAAATATAATTGCCCTCTCCCGAACAACGAAGCAAACCCGGGCGGTCCCCCGCGGGGAAAAATAAAATAAAAAAATAAAAAAATATAGATTTTTTTTCTTTTTCGTGGAAATCCCTCCCGTCCGCTCTGGCACGGCGCGTTCTGCCCGTTCTCCGTGGTTGTCACGGAATCCAGACGGGTACGAGCGCTCGGTCGAAGGTCAGAGTTCAAGGTCGCGCATCTTATCGTTAAGGTCCCATCAGCGACGGCGATCGGGATTGATGAGCGCCGAGGGGGGAAGGGGGGCAGGGGGTGGGGTGGGGGGTGCGTTTGCAAACGGGACAGTCTCCATCCTCCCGAAGCAGGAAACAGCTGCTGAATAACAATGCAGGGGGGGGGGGCTATGGATCGCATCATTAGCGCCCTGCGCGCGCCGAGTGTGGAGGGCGGATTTCTTAAAGGATGTGCGGTGGTGGCAGCCGTGGCTGATGAGAGCTACGCTGCTGCTACTGCTGCTGCTACAAGGTGGCTCCTGTGATCCGGCGCTGTGAAAGAAGCAGCAGCAGCAGCAGCGAAGGGTTGCTGGAGCACCGCAGAGATGGGGTGTAAAACTCCCTTCTACTCGTGGGTGTACAGCAACACTGTGGACTAATCCCCACCCGTTCCATCTGCACGGTGCACAGCAACACTGTGAACTAATCCCCACCCGTTCCATCTGAACGGTGCAACAGCAACACTGTGGACTAATCCCCACCCGTTCCATCTGCACGGTGCACAGCAACACTGTGAACTAATCCCCACCCGTTCCATCTGAACTGTGCAACAGCAGCACTGTGGACTAATCCCCACCCGTTCCATCTGAACGGTGCAACAGCAACATAGTGGACTAATCCCCACCCGTTCCATCTGAACGGTGCAACAGCAGTACGGTGGACTAATCCCCACCCGTTCCATCTGTACGGTGCAACAGCAGCACTGTGGACTAATCCCCACCCGTTCCATCTGCACGGTGCAACAGCAGCACTGTGGACTAATCCCCACCCGTTCCATCAGCACGGTGTACAGCAACACTGTGGACTAATCTCCATCTGTTCCATCTGCACGGTGGAGAGAGTTGTCTCCAAGCACACACGTGGATTTTCTCCGAGTGTTCTGCGGTTTCTCATCGCGCGAACATCAACGCTCATTAGTTTGCCAAAAAAGAATACGAAGAACCAGTGGCATGTACATCTGCCGAACGTGAAGAACCAGTGGCATCTACATCTGCAGAACGTGAAGAACCAGTGGCATCTACATCTGCAGAACGTGAAGAACCAGTGGCATCTACATCTGCAGAACGTGAAAAACCAGTGGCATCTACATCTGCAGAACGTGAAGAACCAGTGGCATCTACATCTGCAGAACGTGAAGAACCAGTGGCATCTACATCTGCAGAACGTGAAGAACCAGCGGCATCTACATCTGCAGAACGTGAAGAACCAGTGGCATCTACATCTGCAGAACGTGAAGAACCAGTGGCATCTACATCTGCAGAACGTGAAGAACCAGTGGCATCTACATCTGCAGAACGTGAAAAACCAGTGGCATCTACATCTGCAGAACGTGAAGAACCAGTGGCATCTACATCTGCAGAACGTGAAGAACCAGTGGCATCTACATCTGCAGAACGTGAAGAACCAGCGGCATCTACATCTGCAGAACGTGAAGAACCAGTGGCATCTACATCTGCAGAACGTGAAGAACCAGTGGCATCTACATCTGCAGAACGTGAAGAACCAGTGGCATCTACATCTGCAGAACGTGAAAAACCAGTGGCATCTACATCTGCAGAACGTGAAGAACCAGTGGCATCTACATCTGCAGAACGTGAAGAACCAGTGGCATCTACATCTGCAGAACGTGAAGAACCAATGGCATCTATATATTCAGAACAGGTTCTTCACATTCTGCAGAACATGTGGTTCTTCACATTCTGCAGAACATCTGCAGAATGTGAAGAACCACATTTTGCAGGAGATTATGCAACGTTTAAAGCCATTGCCTGTATTTAGTGTACATGCCATACAACACGTTTGAAATCGACAGGAGTAAAGTTGGACTTACGAACAATTCGACTTCCGAACCGACATCTGGAACCCAACTCGTTCGTAAGTAGAGGAGTCCCTGGACACGCGAGAGTTGATCACATTGCCACTCGCTCTACATTTAAACACTCGCTTAGAGTTTCTTCAACATTGACTGCATTTGTCAAGGCGCTCTTCCCCCTCCAACCCAGCTTAAATATACGCTTCCAAGCCTGGTGGTGTTCATTCAGACACTGTCTGTTCTTCGTCTGAGGACGGCTGCTTGCGTTGTGGCCGAAACGTCGTGAGAATTGTATTTTATTATGTTTTATCTTCTTGGTTCTTTCGGTAAAGTCACGTAGAAGGGAAGTAATACAATAATAAAAATAAAACATAATAATAAAAATAAAACATAATTACGTTTTATTTTTATTATTTTATTACTTCCCTTCTACGTGACTTTACCTAAAGAACCAAGAAGATGAATCCCTGCAGTCACGAAAGCTTTAAATCGAAAAAATAATGTTTTATTTTTATTATTTTATTATTTCCCTTCTACGTGACTTTACCGAAATAACCAAGAAGATTGACTGCATCGTGCCCCCCCTGCCTCATCCCCCACCCCCCGCTCGCCTCCCCTCGCCTCCCCCCCGGTTAGCCCCCCCCCCCACTCCCACACCCTCCCCCCACCCGAAACAAAGTGACGGGTGCAGCGTTGGCAGCGCAGGTGTTGGCGTGACGGGAATTAAGGTTGCTGGGAAGTTCAGAGCTCGGCTGGGTTTTGACGACTCCAGTCAGAGCCACCGTCTGAGCCGCGGGGAGCTTTGTTCCTTCGGGAGCTCGCGGTGGGGGGGGTGTGAAAGTCTTTGTAGATCCTCTCTCTCTCTCTGTGTCTGTCTTTAAAAAGTCTCTCTCTCTCTCTGTGTCTGTCTGTCAGTTCGTCCATGTGTCCGTTCCTCTGCACCGCCGTCCCTCCGCCTGTAGCGTGGGCTACGATGACGCTCGTGGAGGTGACCCAACGACGGATGATTTCCTATCTGCGAGACCGAGTCCTCAACAGGCGTCGAGGATTTCAACGCGCGCGTCGCCGTCTGCGTGTGTCCGTGCGAGCGAGCGCGCGCGCACATGCGGGAGAGTGGTGGCGCATCGGTTAGCGCGCCGCGCTACGTACCACAGCGATTCCCGCAACACGGCCACCAACACCGGCGGCGATGATCTGGTACAGGTCCTGGGTCTCCCCTAGGTCGACTCAGCCTCAAATGAGTACCTGGCGCGGTGTGTAAACATCGCCGCTGGGGGAGACAAAGGCGGTCGTGCACGGTACCGGCCCACGTACCCACCCCGTGGCGGCCTTCATCAGTGCTCCTCGCTAACGGCACTTGCCCCCAACAGTCCGTTAAGGCTATACCGGGGGGGGGGTTGTTGAACCTTTGTCTTTGTGCTCAGGAACCTGACGGACACGGGCTCCTACATCAAGCGCTGCTGCAAGGGCTTCTGCATCGACATCCTCAAGAAGCTCGCCAAGGGAGTGGGGTTCACCTTCGACCTCTACCTCGTGTCAAACGGAAAGCACGGCAAGATGGTGCAGGGCCTGTGGAACGGCATGGTCGGAGAGGTGAGCGAGAGGGAGGGAGAGAGAGGGAGAGAGAGTGAGCGAGAGAGTGAGCGAGAGAGAGAGCGAGAGAGTGAGCGAGAGGGAGGGAGAGAGAGAGAGCGAGAGAGTGAGCGAGAGGGAGGGAGTGAGCGAGAGAGTGAGCGAGAGAGTGAGCGAGAGAGTGAGCGAGAGAGTGAGCGAGAGAGTGAGCGAGAGAGTGAGCGAGAGAGTGAGCGAGAGAGTGAGCGAGAGAGTGAGCGAGAGAGTGAGCGAGAGGGAGGGAGTGAGAGAGTGAGCGAGAGAGTGAGCGAGAGGGAGGGAGAGAGAGAGAGGGAGAGAGAGTGAGCGAGAGAGAGAGCGAGAGAGTGAGCGAGAGGGAGGGAGAGAGAGAGAGCGAGAGAGTGAGCGAGAGGGAGGGAGTGAGCGAGAGAGTGAGCGAGAGAGTGAGCGAGAGAGTGAGCGAGAGAGTGAGCGAGAGAGTGAGCGAGAGAGTGAGCGAGAGAGTGAGCGAGAGAGTGAGCGAGAGGGAGGGAGTGAGAGAGTGAGCGAGAGAGTGAGCGAGAGGGAGGGAGAGAGAGAGAGGGAGAGAGAGTGAGCGAGCGAGAGAGCGAGAGAGTGAGCGAGAGGGAGGGAGAGAGAGAGAGCGAGAGAGTGAGCGAGAGGGAGGGAGTGAGCGAGAGAGTGAGCGAGAGAGTGAGCGAGAGAGTGAGCGAGAGAGTGAGCGAGAGAGTGAGCGAGAGAGTGAGCGAGAGAGTGAGCGAGAGGGAGGGAGTGAGAGAGTGAGCGAGAGAGTGAGCGAGAGGGAGGGAGTGAGCGAGAGAGTGAGCGAGAGAGTGAGCGAGAGAGTGAGCGAGAGAGTGAGCGAGAGAGTGAGCGAGAGAGTGAGCGAGAGAGTGAGCGAGAGGGAGGGAGAGAGTGAGCGAGAGGGAGAGAGCGAGAGAGTGAGCGAGAGAGTGAGCGAGAGAGTGAGCGAGAGAGTGAGCGAGAGAGTGAGCGAGAGAGTGAGCGAGAGAGTGAGCGAGAGAGTGAGCGAGAGAGTGAGCGAGAGAGTGACAGAGAGGTACATAAAGCAGAGTTTAAAAATGTAAATGTATTTTTAAAAAAATTATTACGAAATGATGAACGAAGCAAAGTGCCGACTACACCGAGCATCTTCTTGTTTCCACTGATCGTAAAAAAAAAGAGAGAGAGAATGCGCGGCTGACCCACGACGTGACGGCCTTCATGGAGCAGTGGGCGCTGGAGGAGGGCCACGTGCTCAGTGGCAGACGACAGGGAGCTCTGCATGCTGATGTGAGCTACCCGTCGGAGGCCGTCGGACTGCGAGGAGGGCTGCGTGCAGATGCAGCACTTGTCGTAGTAAAAAAACTATGTACATAGAAAACAGGGGGAGCATAGACATGGAGTAGGGAGAGAGACATTGCAACTAAAAATGGTCTATTTGTTTGTGTTTCTCCCTTGTGATGGGGCTTTGTAGGATGAACGTTGAGATGTATAAAGGGTACGGGGTGATCAATAAGGTCTGAATTGGTCTGTAATAACGTAGGGCACTGATAAGGGGTTGACAGGTGTGTAGTGGTGAGTGTACTAGTGGTGAGTGTACTAGTGGTGAGTGTACTAGTGGTGAGTGTTCTAGTGGTGAGTGTACTAGTGGTGAGTGTACTAGTGGTTATTGTCTATTTGTTTGTGTTTCTCCCTTGTGATGGGGCTTTGTAGGATGAACGTTGAGATCTATAAGGGTACGGGGTGACCAATAGGGTGTCTGAATTGGGCTGCAATAAGTTGGAGCACTTTTGAGGGGTTGGCAGGTATGAACATAATCTTCCGGTCAGGGCACGCGCAGCGAACCGTCGGACATCGTGCCAAACGACGCGAGGTTTGGGGGGGTGAGTGGGTCGATGGACGTGGCGAGTTCCTCATCGGATGTGTGGAGAGGAGAGAAGCCGGAAGAAAACCCATAGCGGGCGCTCGCAATGTCCCCTCGACGACGCCATCATCATCAGACCCGAAGTCAATTTAAAAAAAAAATTATATAAATTTAAAATCGCAGCAGCAGCAGCAGCCAGCCAGCCAGCCAGCAGGCATCATCGTTAGCCGAACGTTTTTGATTCAATTTCCATTGCAACTCATTTACGATTCGTAATCAGCTGGCAATTTGATTTTAATTGGATGCTGCAACCGTGGAGGGGAATGCGACGCAGAGTTGTTGGGTGAAATATCAAGGGGCGGAGCGCGAACGGAAGGAAGGGCCATGGCAGATGATGTCTGTGTGAGAAAGAACGCGGCTCACATAGCGAGAGAGAAATATAGACTAACATTGCCCATAGACTAGCATTGCACCATAGATTAACATTGCCCATAGACTAACATTGCCCATAGACTAGCATTGCCCATAGACTAGCATTGCACCATAGATTAACATTGCCCATAGACTAACATTGCCCATAGACTAGCATTGCCCATAGACTAGCATTGCACCATAAATTAACATTGCCCATAGACTAACATTGCCCATAGACTAGCATTGCCCATAGACTAGCATTGCACCATAAATTAACATTGCCCATAGACTAAGATTGCCCATAGACTAGCATTGCCCATAGAATAGCATTGCACCATAGATTAACATTGCCCATAGACTAACATTGGCCATAGACTAGCATTGCTCATAGACTAGCATTGCACCATAGATTAACATTGCCCATAGACTAACATTGGCCATAGACTAGCATTGCCCATAGACTAGCATTGCCCATAGACTAGCATTGCCCATAGACTAGCATTACCCATAGACTAGCATTACCCATAGACTAGCATTGCCCATAGAATAGCATTGGCCATAGACTAACACTGCCCATAGACTAGCATTGCCCATAGACTAACATTGCCCATAGACTCACATTGCCCATAGACTAGCATTGCCCATAGACTAGCATTGCACCATAAATTAACATTGCCCATAGACTAAGATTGCCCATAGACTAGCATTGCCCATAGAATAGCATTGCACCATAGATTAACATTGCCCATAGACTAACATTGGCCATAGACTAGCATTGCTCATAGACTAGCATTGCACCATAGATTAACATTGCCCATAGACTAACATTGGCCATAGACTAGCATTGCCCATAGACTAGCATTGCCCATAGACTAGCATTGCCCATAGACTAGCATTACCCATAGACTAGCATTACCCATAGACTAGCATTGCCCATAGAATAGCATTGGCCATAGACTAACACTGCCCATAGACTAGCATTGCCCATAGACTAACATTGCCCATAGACTCACATTGCCCATAGACTAGCATTGCACCATATAATAAAATTGCACCATAAACTAACACTGCACCATAGACTAACATTGCCCATAGACTAACACTGCCCATAGACTAACATTGCCCATAGACTAACACTGCCCATAGACTAACATTGCCCATAGACTAACATTGCCCATAGACTAGCATTGCCCATAGACTAACACTGCCCATAGACTAACATTGCCCATAGACTAACATTGCCCATAGACTAACATTGCCCATAGACTAGCATTGCACCATATACTAAAATTGCACCATAAACTAGCACTGCACCATAGACTAACATTGCACCATACACTAATATTGCCCATAGACTAACATTGCCCATAGACTCACATTGCCCATAGACTAACATTGCCCATAGACTAACATTGCCCATAGACTAACATTGCACCATAGACTAACATTGCCCATAGACTAACATTGCCCATAGACTATGTAGATGCCACTGGTTCTTCACGTTCTACAGATGTAGATGCTACTGGTTCTTCTCGTTCTGCAGATGTAGATGCCACTGGTTCTTCACGTTCTGCAGATGTAGATGCCACTGGTTTTTCACGTTCTGCAGATGTAGATGCCACTGGTTCTTTACGTTCTGTAGATGCCACTGGTTCTTCACGTTCTGCAGATGTAGATGCCACTGGTTCTTCACGTTCTGTAGATGCCACTGGTTCTTCACGTTCTGCAGATGTAGATGCCACTGGTTTTTCACGTTCTGCAGATGTAGATGCCACTGGTTCTTCATGTTCTGTAGATGCCACTGGTTCTTCATGTTCTACAAATGTAGATGCCACTGGTTCTTCATGTTCTGTAGATGCCACTGGTTCTTCACGTTCTACAAATGTAGATGCCACTGGTTCTTCACGTTCTGCAGATGTAGATGCCACCACCGCCATCTATTATGCGGCAGTTCAGCTTACAACTCTCAGTCCGAACTGGCAACTGGACATACGAACAAGTTTGTTTCTATCTCCTAAAGTTCGTAAGTCGAATGTTCGTAAGTAGAGGTGTCCCTATACTCGATTCATCATTTAATTACGTCGGCCGCAGCTGTACCAGATGCCTCTTCTTCTTGCTCCGGCAGGGAGCACAAAAATTACGTGACCGACCACCGCCGCGGGATTCCTCATTTCAAGAGACATTCGGGGGCGGGGGGGGGGAGCAATACCCCCCCATCTGTCGGCGGCTCGTCGAGACGAAACGTCGGACAACCGCGCCGGAAACGAGCGCGCGGCTCGCCGCAGAGGCGCACCTGAGCGTTTTTGGGGCCAATCTCCTTCCACCCCCCCCCCCCCCCCCCGGCGAGACTCTGTGCCCTAAGGCATTCGTTTTCTCCCTAAAAGCCCGGCTGCTATACACGGTCTTTTTTTCTTTGCGTTCGTCTTGTTTTCCCGGTCAAGGTTATTCCAATTGCGAATATGTCCAGAAAGAGTAGCTAAGAGAAAATCACTAATAATAGTTTGATATAATAATAACAACAGTAATATATAAATAAAAAAATGCTGCCTGCGAGCCGAGAGCAATAATGAATTAAATTGAACATTGTGCGGGGGTTTATGAGCCTAGTACAGGTACATTGGTGCTCATGCCGGTGACCCACATTAGACCCCAAGACTCCGAAATCCCGTCGGCTGTACGGATCGCATGTACACGCGCGCGCACACGCAAGACACATATTGCCCCGTATAGCCTTCACCGACTTAGGAGGGACAGTGCTGTTAGCCAGTCGCGGCGCCGATGATAAAGGACCAGCAGGGCGCACGGAAGGGGTGGGTGGCCCAGAGGTCGCAACCGGGTACCCGATACCCGTACCCTACCCGATACCCGGCTACCCATACCCGGCCGGGTACGGGTACGGGTACCCGTTTGCGACCCTGGTACGGGTAGGCCGTGAGTCACTGGTGAGTCACCGTTTGTCACTCATTTCCCAACGTCTTGTCTCTTCTCACAATTCAAGTTCCTAGAATCAACCCACCCGCGCCTGCAACATGGCTTCATCCCAGAGGTCGCAATCAGGTACCCGATACCCGTACCCTACCCGAGGTCGACTCAGCCTCAAAACGAGTACCTTGGATGCTGTGTGTGTGTAAATATCGCCACCGGGGAGACAAAGGCGGCCGGGCGTGGTTGCTGGCCACCAACACTCTCACATGTGGCTGTTGCCGGCCTGGATGGGTGCCGCTCGCTGTACTGGCAACTTGACCCCGACGATGCTTGTGGGTGGGGGTGGTGGTCGTGGTGTCGGTGGTAGCTGTGCTGGCGGTGGTAGTAGTGGTGGTGGTAGCGGTGGAGGTGGTGGTGAATGTGGTCGTGGTGGTTTCAAGATCGGCCTCTGTGGCGGAGGCTCGTGAAGGACGCTGCTACTGGGCAGTTGGAGGCAGTCGCCCTCCAGCAACAGCTGAGAGCAGAGGAGCGACGCTCACAACAACGAGCGGAGCACCGGGCAGCTAAACAGCAGCAAGTTGGCACAGTAGGGGGAACAGCTGGTGGTGCATCTGCCAGTCATCTCAGTCAGCCACCTGGGTCTGTCCCATGACCTCCTGTCAGTGAAGCCTTCGACACTTCACGTGGCCTCAAAGTGCACCTCGCATGCCACAGGCACCGTGGTGACGTCACCGTCACTTTATGTCGAATGGCGTATTTTGGCATTGGTTGTCGATGACCTTTGTCTTTGCGTTGCAGGTGCTGTACAAGCGGGCGGACATCGCCATCGGCTCGCTCACCATCAACGAGGAACGCCAGGAGGTCATCGACTTCTCGGTGCCCTTTGTCGAGACGGGCATCAGCGTCATGGTGTCCATCTCCAACGGCACTGTGTCACCCTCCGCCTTCCTGGGTACGGCACAGCAGTAGTAGAAGAGGTAGCAGCAGCAGTAGTAGGAGAAGCAACAGTAGTAGCAGGAGCAGTCACGGTAGTAGAAGCAGCTCATTTGTAATTGTGACGCTGGCACGCGAGGGGTCTAACGCTTGCGAGCGACGCCGTGGGAATTTTAACGTCCAGTGTGTTCGAAGCGCCCGCAGTATTAATCGGGGTAGCTGCTCGATCCGAACCCACGAACCTCTCGCAAACGATGTTCAGGGTGTAGTAACTACATCATCAGTGGTGTAGTAACTACATTATCAGTGGCCTAGTAACTACATCATCAGTGGTGTAGTAACTACATTATCAGTGGTGTACTAACTACATTATCAGTGGTGTAGTGACTACATTATCAGTGGTGTAGTAACTACATTATCAGTGGTGTAGTAACTACATTATCAGTGGTGTAGTAACTACATTATCAGTGGTGTAGTAACTACATTATCAGTGGTGTAGTAACTACATTATCAGTGGTGTAGTAACTACATTATCAGTGGTGTAGTAACTACATTATCAGTGGTGTAGTAACTACATTATCAATGGTGTAGTAACTACATTATCAGAGGCGTAGTAACTACATTATCAGTGGTGTAGTAACTACATTATCAGTGGTGTAGTAACTACATTATCAGTGGTGTAGTAACTACATTATCAGTGGTGTAGTAACTACATTATCAGTGGCGTAGTAACTACATTATCAGTGCAGTAGTAAACTACATTATCAGTGGCATAGTAACTACATTATCAGTGGTGTAGTAACTACATTATCAGTGGTGTAGTAACTACATTATCAGTGGTGTAGTAACTACATTATCAGTGGTGTAGTAACTACATTATCAGTGGCATAGTAACTACATTATCAGTGGTGTAGTAACTACATTATCAGTGGTGTAGTAACTACATTATCAGTGGTGTAGTAACTACATTATCAGTGCAGTAGTAAACTACATTATCAGTGGCATAGTAACTACATTATCAGTGGTGTAGTAACTACATTATCAGTGGTGTAGTAACTACATTATCAGTGCAGTAGTAAACTACATTATCAGTGGCATAGTAACTACATTATCAGTGGTGTAGTAACTACATTATCAGTGGTGTAGTAACTACATTATCAGTGCAGTAGTAAACTACATTATCAGTGGTGTAGTAACTACATTATCAGTGGCATAGTAACTACATTATCAGTGGTGTAGTAACTACATTATCAGTGGTGTAGTAACTACATTATCAGTGGTGTAGTAACTACATTATCAGTGGCGTAGTAACTACATTATCAGTGGTGTAGTAACTACATTATCAGTGGCATAGTAACTACATTATCAGTGGTGTAGTAACTACATTATCAGTGGTGTAGTAACTACATTATCAGTGGTGTAGTAACTACATTATCAGTGGTGTAGTAACTACATCATCAGTGGTGTAGTAACTACATTATCAGTGGTGTAGTAACTACATTATCAGTGGCATAGTAACTACATTATCAGTGGTGTAGTAACTACATTATCAGTGGTGTAGTAACTACATTATCAGTGGTGTAGTAACTACATTATCAGTGGTGTAGTAACTACATTATCAGTGGTGTAGTAACTACATTATCAGTGGTGTAGTAACTACATTATCAGTGGCGTAGTAACTACATTATCAGTGGTGTAGTAACTACATTATCAGTGGTGTAGTAACTACATTATCAGTGGTGTAGTAACTACATTATCAGTGGTGTAGTAACTACATTATCAGTGGTGTAGTAACTACATTATCAGTGGTGTAGTAACTACATTATCAGTGGCGTAGCAACTACATTATCAGTGGTGTAGTAACTACATTATCAGTGGCATAGTAACTACATTATCAGTGGTGTAGTAACTACATTATCAGTGGTGTAGTAACTACATTATCAGTGGCGTAGTAACTACATTATCAGTGGTGTAGTAACTACATTATCAGTGGCGTAGTAACTACATTATCAGTGGTGTAGTAACTACATTATCAGTGGTGTAGTAACTACATTATCAGTGGCATAGTAACTACATTATCAGTGGTGTAGTAACTACATTATCAGTGGCGTAGTAACTACATTATCAGTGGTGTAGTAACTACATTATCAGTGGTGTAGTAACTACATTATCAGTGGTGTAGTAACTACATTATCAGTGGCGTTGTAACTACATTATCAGTGGTGTAGTAACTACATTATCAGTGGTGTAGTAACTACATTATCAGTGGTGTAGTAACTACATTATCAGTGGCGTAGTAACTACATTATCAGTGGTGTAGTAACTACATTATCAGTGGTGTAGTAACTACATTATCAGTGGCCTAGTAACTACATTATCAGTGGCGTAGTAACTACATTATCAGTGGTGTAGTAACTACATTATCAGTGGTGTAGTAACTACATTATCAGTGGTGTAGTAAACTACATTATCAGTGGTGTAGTAACTACATTATCAGTGGTTTAGTAACTACATTATCAGTGGTGTAGTAAACTACATGATCAGTGTCCTAGTAACTACATTATCAGTGGCATAGTAACTACATTATCAGTGGTGTAGTAACTACATTATCAGTGGTGTAGTAACTACATTATCAGTGGTGTAGTAACTACATCATCAGTGGCATAGTAACTACATTATCAGTGGTGTAGTAACTACATTATCAGTGGCCTAGTAACTACATTATCAGTGGCGTAGTAACTACATTATCAGTGGCCTAGTAACTACATTATCAGTGGCGTAGTAACTACATTATCAGTGGTGTAGTAACTACATTATCAGTGGTGTAGTAAACTACATTATCAGTGGCATAGTAACTACATTATCAGTGGTGTAGTAACTACATTATCAGTGGCCTAGTAACTACATTATCAGTGGAGTAGTAACTACATTATCAGTGGTGTAGTAACTACATTATCAGTGGAGTAGTAACTACATTATCAGTGGTGTAGTAACTACATTATCAGTGGCCTAGTAACAACATTATCAGTGCAGTAGTAAACTACATTATCAGTGGCATAGTAACTACATTATCAGTGGTGTAGTAACTACATTATCAGTGGCGTAGTAACTACATTATCAGTGGTGTAGTAACTACATTATCAGTGGTGTAGCAACTACATTATCAGTGGCATAGTAACTACATTATCAGTGGTGTAGTAACTACATTATCAGTGGCCTAGTAACTACATTATCAGTGGCGTAGTAACTACATTATCAGTGGCCTAGTAACTACATTATCAGTGGCGTAGTAACTACATTATCAGTGGTGTAGTAACTACATTATCAGTGGTGTAGTAAACTACATTATCAGTGGCATAGTAACTACATTATCAGTGGTGTAGTAACTACATTATCAGTGGCCTAGTAACTACATTATCAGTGGAGTAGTAACTACATTATCAGTGGTGTAGTAACTACATTATCAGTGGAGTAGTAACTACATTATCAGTGGAGTAGTAACTACATTATCAGTGGCATAGTAACTACATTATCAATGGCGTAGTAAACTACATTATCAGTGGCGTAGTAACTACATTATCAGTGGTGTAGTAACTACATTATCAGTGGTGTAGTAACTACATTATCAGTGGCGTAGTAACTACATTATCAGTGGTGTAGTAACTACATTATCAGTGGCGTAGTAACTACATTATCAGTGGTGTAGTAACTACATTATCAGTGGCCTAGTAACTACATTATCAGTGGCCTAGTAACTACATTATCAGTGGTGTAGTAACTACATTATCAGTGGCCTAGTAAACTACATTATCAGTGGTGTAGTAACTACATTATCAGTGGCCTAGTAAACTACATTATCAGTGGAGTAGTAACTACATTATCAGTGGCATAGTAACTACATTATCAATGGCGTAGTAAACTACATTATCAGTGGCGTAGTAACTACATTATCAGTGGCCTAGTAAACTACATTATCAGTGGAGTAGTAACTACATTATCAGTGGCATAGTAACTACATTATCAATGGTGTAGTAAACTACATTATCAGTGGCGTAGTAACTACGCCTATTATTCTATCTCGCGGACTCCTCCTGCACCTTAATGACATTACGTCGTTACGCTCTCACGGTCTCGAACATTTAAAGCTGTCGAGGTGGGCGGGGGGGGGGGGCGTGCCTCCGTCTTCCAAAAGTAAACCTTCGTCGTCGTTTGACACCGTTGTTGAGAACAAATCTCATGGTGGTTGTCAAGGGGGGCCCCCCCTCAACTCGTAGTTTTGGCCACCGGGGAGGAGGGGGGGGCAAGGGGGGGGGGGGGGGGTGCAAGGCATCCCCACCACCCACTCACTCCCCAACGCCGGAATCTTTTAGCGAATATTTCCCGCGGCTCCGAACCCCACGGCCGACGCGGGCGATTGAAAGCGCGCGCGCGCACGCGAAACGCATTCCCGTTTAAATTAAACCCCCCCCCCCTCTTTTTCCCCGCCGCCTCGCCGCTCACATACAGCTTGATTAAAAATCGCGCGCGCAAAACACACGCCAGCTCGCACACGCTCACGCTCACGCACGAGGCTCTACGCTTTGTTATTCTTAAAGAAGGCTTATCGGGCTGAGACGGAGCCTCATGATAAACATATCCCCGGGGGGCGGGCAGGCGTGGGGCGGTGGAGGATGGGCGGTGGTGGTGGCGATGTGGTTGTGTGGGGGGGAGGAGGGGGCTGCGTTCATTCAATTAACTTTAATTAATTGACCGACTGAATAAACATGACGTGACCTACAGCGGTGCGCGTGGCGGAACGCGATCGCAGCAGGAGGATGTTTGTTGCATTCACGCGGGGGGGCGGGGAAGTGGGGGGGGGGGCGCCCCCCCCACTCCACCCCCATCGCCTCGGTGGGGTGTAGATGCAAATTTGGCAGCGGATTTGCGTCTTTCATCTCAGAGATTTTGTTACTTTGCTCTGTTCCAGGTTAGGGGCCGTCCATAAATGACGTCACACGATTTTGGACGATTTTGACCCCCCCCCCCCCGCGTCACACGGCGTCACGAAAAGTCAAACCCCGCCTAAGATATGACGTCACAAAGCTTTGCCCCCACCCCCCTAAAACCATATTTCCATTATGAAAATAAAACATGCTTCAAATCGCTTTAAACTATTGCCATTGTAGTGCGTATTTAATGTGGCGGTGCATTCTGATGTTGTAGGAGTGTTTCGATTTAAAGCTTTCGTGACTGCAGGGATTCATCTTCTTGGTTCTTTCGGTAAAGTCACGTAGAAGGGTAATAATAAAATAAGAAAAATAAAACATTTAAAAAAATTCTCACGACGTTTCGGCCACAACGCAAGCAGCCGTCCTCAGGTGAAGAACAGGTCTGTCGGAAAGACAGCGTCAGACGCTGTCTTTTCTGTTTGCATTTTGACCACAAGTATTGTGGTTAATGCGGGCATGAATCCTCGTAAAAAGGTTTCAGTTTTGTTGCCAGATAAAAAGGGGAACAGCCCTATTATTATATTTTGGTACTGGCAAAGGAGGTCTAATGATGTCGTCCCAGACCACACCAAGACAACAACAGTCTCTCGACTCCACTGCACGATGGACTGTGGCTCTGATGTGTCATCCCCCCCCAACCCTCCGACAGAACCCTACAGTGCTGCCGTGTGGGTAATGATGTTCGTGCTGTGCCTCTCCGTCGTGGCCATCGCTGTCTTCGTCTTTGAGTACATCAGCCCCAAGAGCTACGATCGCAACTTGGCCAACGGAGCAAGTAAGGGAGACCCTGTGTGACGACCCCCCCACACACCCCCCACGTGATCCCGTGTGACCCCGGGTGACCCCCCCCCGTGACCCCCACGTGACCCCACCCGCGTTACCACCGCGTGACCCCCACGTGACCCCCACCCCGCATGCCCTCCACCCCCCCACCCGCGTGACCCCACCCACGTGACCACCACGTGACCTCCGCTCGGTCTCCATGCTCGGGCGGCTTTGATTGGCCGTTGTCATAGTCGCCGGACTGTGTTACTCGCCTCGACGATTTGTCGGAGTCAGCGCGTCACCCACGCGCGTCACCACTCGTTCACCGCGCGTGTTACGTCAGCGGCACGGCTCGGCTTCTGCAGTGGAAAAACAACCAGGCCACGTCCTGAGTCACTAATTGCCAGCTGTGAAACTGCACCTTCACATTCATTTTTAGTCTCCGGTTTGGGGCCAAGCAGGGCCAGGAGTGAGGTGGGTGGGGGAAGGGGTTAATCACTTTTTGTCGCCCGAAAAGAATTAACGTGTGACGCTGTTTGCATTCTACGGTGGTAAAATTACTGGGCCACCTCCTGAGGTGCGCTGAGGCAAAGTTGTGCAGTGAGAAAAATAAGGGAGGTACTGTTCTGTACCGCATGTAGCCAACCATGCTAATCGGAGATGCGGGGGGGGGGGGCAGGGGGGAAGGATAGCAAACTAAACATGAAAATCAGCCCTGAAGAACTACGTTTGTCAATCGAGAATGACTTCAAAGTGCCATCTCAGTGGGCTTCCTCTTATCGGAAGGAAGAAGCGTTCCAGACGGACCGCAGAAGCGCGCCCGAGAGCGCCGACCGCCTTTGTTCCTCGGCGTAGCCAAAACCCGCCGCTGCCGCACGGAAGACCGGAGGCATCGCGTCTCATTTGCGGCAAGCCACTTTGCGCGCGACGAGTGGAGAGGCAAGCCAAGCCGGCGCTCGCTGCCAGGCGCCGCTGCTACCGATGCGCGCCGTGGTGTCGGCGGTCGTGAACCCGGCGACGAGGCGGCGTCGTTCGCCGCACGGACCCCGTGCCAAGCGGTCCCAAGCCGCTCAAACTCGTGCCAACCGCCTCCCCGAGTGCCATTAAAAAAAAAAATCTACTCCAAGCCACCCTCCACCCTCGAAAGCAAATTAGCTGCATCAAATTCGGCTGTGACGGTCCCACCTGATGACGGAGACTTGTGTTGCCTCCGAAACGTCGTGAATTTTATTTTTGTTTTGTTTTATTTTACTTTCATTAATTTTAATGTTTTTACCTACGTGACTTTACCGAAAAAACCTGAGAATATGAATCATTGCAGTCACGAAAGCTTCAAATCTAGAATCTTCAGAACTTCTTCTTTGCATTCCGTTGTTTGGTGCCTTTCCCCCGCAACTCCCGTTGGCGCGGTTGGCTACATACGGTGCGAAAGAAGTTCAACATACGTAATCCACACATAGACTCACACAGAGACCCACAAACTCACACAGAGACCCATAGACTCACACGAAAACCCATAGACACACACATAAACCCATAGACTCACACAGAGACCCATAGACTCACATAGAGACCCATAGACTCACACAGAGACCCATAGACTCACACAGGGACCCATAGACTCACATGGAGACCCATAGACACACACATAAACCCATAGACTCACACAGAGACCCATAGACTCACATAGAGACCCATAGACTCACACAGAGACCCATAGACTCACACAGGGACCCATAGACTCACACAGGGTCCCATAGACTCACACAGAGACCCATAGTTTGTTGTCCTTCCTCGTCACCTTCAATTAGTACGGTTGGTGGGGAAGGGGCGGGGGGCAAGGGGGAGTTGCGCGACCCCTTCGAGGTAAGAATCAATGAATATGTAGTCGTCATGCATGACACGGTTGGCTACGTACGGTGTGAAAGAAGTTCAACATACAAACGTACATTAAAATGCATGGCTGGGGGGGGGGGGGGCGGGGGGTATCAAGGGGATTTGCACAGTTCTCTAGCAGATTAAATTAACCGCACGGCAAAGGGCGGTAGGCAGGGTGGGTGCGGGGGATGGGAATGGTGGGGATTGGTGGGGGGGGGTGCACCAAGACGTGCTGAGATGAGGAGCCCAGGGCGTCCGCAGCCTCGCTCGTTAGGGTCACGGAGGGAGGGCCAAGTATCAGCGGCCACTTGGCTAATATGAAAGTACAGATCTCCGCGTCTATCGGACATCTGGGATTGGAGCAGGTACAGGTTGTTTTTTTTGTCGTCCGGCATTTACTTTCTTCCTTTCTTTCCCTCCGGACACCTTCCAAGGCGTCTGTGGAGGCGGCCCCCATTCGCAAGTTCGCGGTTGGCCCCAGCGCGCGCGGCGTCATTTGAGAACCGCTGAAACGGTTGTGAGGACGCGGAGACGATTATCCGACCACTCGGCCGATGCGGACAAAGCGGCGCACTGGGGCGGCGAGCGGTTTTTGTGCCGCGTGACTATCAACGCTCGGGGTTCATCGATGGCCCTTTCTTCAGGATAAAAAAAAATATAATATAAAAAAACAAAACATACTTTCGCTTAGGAAAGTAAATGCTGCCCGTTTAATAATACATTTTTTTTTTACTTTCGCGAGAAAAAGTAACGCTGCCCGTTTAAAAGAATACGTAAAAAAAAGTATTTTTTTAACAAAAATAACGTTGGGATTTACAAGACAAAATTTGACTTCAACATTTTTAATGCTGCCGTTCAAAAAATTCTAAAAACTTTCACTCACAAAAGTAACGCGTGCTAAAGAAGTTCAACATGCTACATACATAAACAATACAAGAAAGCTTTCACTAACAAAAGTAACAGTGCCGTTTGAAAAATACTTAAATATTCGCTTACAAAAGTAACGATGCCATTGACAAAAAAACACTAAAGCGTTCACTCACAAAAATGTCGCACCTCCGAATAGCGCGGTTGGCTACGTGCGGTGTGAAAGAAGTTCACAACGTAAATGTTCGCTTACAAAAATAACGTTGCCGCCCCCCCTCACCGCCCCCTCCACCACCCCTTGTCCGCAGCTCCGGGAGGACCGTCGTTCACCATCGGCAAGTGCGTGTGGCTGCTGTGGGCGCTCGTGTTCAACAACTCGGTGCCCGTAGAGAACCCGCGTGGCACCTCGAGCAAGATCATGGTGCTCGTGTGGGCCTTCTTCGCCGTCATCTTCCTCGCCAGCTACACGGCCAACTTGGCCGCCTTCATGATCCAGGAGGAGTACATCGACCAGGTGTCGGGTCTCAGTGACAAGAAGGTGGGGTCCGCGTTGCTGGGAGGGGGGGGGGGGTGTAGCGGTCAGCGGTCGATGTGCCGCGAACGGCTGGCGGCGGCCCGAGTTTGATTCCCGCTCCTCGGTTTTTGGGTCATTTGCTGACATTACCCAAATAATAACACGACCCGTAGACGAACATTGCCCATGTGCTGACATTACTCAGATAATAACATGATCCACAGACCAGGGGTCGGCAAACCAAAATAACAAAAGAGCCAATTTTTTCGTAGAATTCGGGAAAAAAATTCAAAAGCGGCAATGCACGTGGTGAGCACGTGACGGTGCTCCTTGATAAGTCCCTTCAAACGAGCCGCAGGTTGCTGACCAATGGCCATGGTGAACCGGACTCCCATGGTAAACTGGCCTTCCATGGTAAACTGGCCTTCCATGGTAAACTGGACTCCCATGGTAAACTGGCCTCCCATGGTGAACTGGACTTCCATGGTGAAACGGACTCCCATGGTAAACTGGCCTTCCATGGTAAACTGTACTTCCATGGTAAACTGGACTTGCATGGTAAACTAAACTTCCATGGTGAACTGGAATTCCATGGTAAACTGGACTCCCATAGTAAACCGGACTCTCATGGTAAACTGGCCTTCCATGGTGAACTGGAATTCCATGGTAAATTGGACTCCCATGGTAAACTGGACTCCCATGGTAAACTAGACTCCCATGGTAAACTGGCCTTCTATGATAAACTAGACTTTCATGGTAAACTGGACTTCCATGGTGAACTGGACTTTTATGATCAACTGGACTTTTATGATCAACTGGACTTCCAAGGTGAACTTGACACCCATGGTTGGAGTTGGCAACCAGAGCCATTTTGTCGAATTTCAAGAACTCCACTGCAGTCCCTTAAAGAGCCACTGCATGCGGGACCGGAGCCGCGGGTTTGCCGATCCTCCCGCCACAGACTAACACTTCCCGCAGACTTCTATCGTCCGTAGACTGACATCGGCCCCAACGTCGTGAAATAAACGACGTTCATTTTACCTGGCGAAGTGCGTTTTTGCGCGTGCGAACCGTCTCACGGAGCCGCGCACGAGGTCCGAGAATGGATGGAGTGGCGCAACCGCGGCCGTGGCAATGGGCACCAATTCACCGGTGGGGTGGCCCCTGCCTCGCCTCCTTCCGCAGTTCCAGAAGCCTACGGAGCAGTACCCGCCGCTGCGCTTCGGCACGGTGCCCAACGGCAGCACGGAGCGGAACATCCGCAACAACTACCCGGAGATGCACGCGTACATGTCGCGCTACAACCAGCGCACCGTCGAGGACGCGCTGCTCAACCTCAAGGCCAGGTGGGCGACCGCGCAGGGTCGTACGCGTGCCACGCAGCCAGGGGGGGCCGTGTGGCACCAACGGGCCACGCGCCGCGGGCGACAGAACCACGCGCTATGTGCCAAAGGGCCATGGGCAGAAAAAAGGGCTACGTGCCACAGGCCAAAGGGCCACGCACCACGTGCCAAAGGGCCACCGGTTAAAGGGCTACGCAACCACGGGTCAACGGGCGATGCAGCAGACTACGGGCCAAATTTAATTTGTGCATCGGAGAAATCCGATAAGCTATTAAGCTCTTTATCACACCTTTATCACACCCCCACCCCCCATGCCCGACCGCCTCTCTCTCTCGCAGCAAGCTGGACGCGTTCATTTACGATGCCGCGGTGCTCAACTACATGGCGGGCAAGGACGAGGGCTGCAAGCTAGTGACCATCGGCAGTGGCAAGGTCTTTGCCACCACGGGCTACGGCATCGCGCTCCAAAAGGGCTCCAAGTGGAAGCGCAACATCGACCTCACCGTGCTGCAGTTGCTGGGGGATGGTGAGCAGTGGAGGGCGGTTGCTCACTAATTGCCATGCTGAGCCGAGATGCTGCTGGCCTCGCAAGGAATCTTAAACTGGCTCGGGGGCCAAGCTGGGCCAGGGGTGGGACTAGTGACGTCTTCGTTGTGTGCGTGACGTCAGTCGGTATGTCGTGAGCACTCGGCATCACCGCATCACCCACGCGCGTCTCTGCTCGTTCACCACGAGGGACGTCAGCAGCGCGGCTCGGATTCTGCAGCAGTGGAAAAACAACAGAGCCGCTCAGGTCTGGCTTGAACATGGCCCCGACATGGCTTGGTTTTACAGTGGAAAAGCCATATGAGAGCTGAGCCAACTCATTTCCCATGTGTACCAATTGAACTTCCCTGCCAGATGTTGCCGACACCTTCATTAAATACCTTTAACTTTTAGCTTTTACCCAATTCATACGAAATAATGGCTTCCAATCGCCGTTCTATACTCGTGGGACAAAGCACGGGAAATTGTCTTGAATCGCCGTCTCAATCTGCAAATGTTTTAATGCGGACAGAGCCAACGTCTCACCAGGTTTTTTCTTGGATTATCGAGGTCACTGTTCGCCACATGTGCGTCATAGCGGGCGGCGGTTGCTGCGATACACCATTCTTCTCGCTCGTCGCAACTGTTACGTTTTGAATGTGCGGCTCCCCCCCCCTCCCGCCCCCCCCCCCCCCCCACTGTGTCGCATTGTCGCATGCGAGTAAAGCGACGGGAAGGAGAGAGATTGAGCGGAAGAAGTGGTGGGGGGAACGCGCGTGCAATCCGCGCGATCGGCCTCCCCATATCGCGCGGACGTTTGATCAGTCGCGCCGCGGTGAGAACGTGTAAACAAACTAGACGGTTCAAGTTGTGGAAGCTCCGGGGAAATCGGCCACTTGGCAAGGTCTGCTGACGTTTGACATGGCTCGTGGGTCAGAGAACACTGCTTGGAGCACTGTGATTGAATCCAGGCTTCTGTCACTGCCCGTGATTAGGGTTAGGCTTAGGGTTCTCAAGTGTAGTGAGTTTGTTGGTCATTGCCTGGTCACCAGTGAAGGACATTGAGAACCACAAATTTACAGAGAGACCCGTAGACTCACACAGATCGAGTTGTGGTTAAACCGGCTCCTCAAGTGTAGTGAATTTGATGGTCACAGCTCGGTGACCGGAGAGGATTTGACTGCAATAAATGTCCACGTGATCATAAGCCACTTCATTGAGCTATCATTTATGGCCAGGTCGCTTCTGAAAAAGAGCAACATAGCTCAGTGGGCCTCACCTTGTAAAATAAAACATAGTTTAGTTTGAAGATAAAATATACTTATTTTAGACCACGTAAAAATCCATTTCAGCATCAGAATGTTTATTTCGACTGGTGTAATTTGAAGAGCTGTCAAGCCCTTTTTCAATGATATCCAGTGTGGGCAGGTCAGAAAATGTACAACAGCAACGGGCACGGCAGCAAAAATAACACCACACAGCAGCAGTCCCTCAATAAAATGGCATATGAACCGTGAACTATCAATATTTCGCAGGTGAGGATCAAAGTTGGTTCACCGTGCTTACATCAACCCCCTGCCCACGAGCCTCTACTCTGATCGGTGTCCCCTCCTTCTCCAGATGAGCTGGAGGAGCTGGAGACCATCTGGCTGGCCGGCATCTGCAAGAAGGAGAAGAACGAGGTGATGAGCAGCAAGCTGGACGTGGACAACATGGCGGGCGTCTTCTACATGCTGCTGGTGGCCATGGGCCTCAGTCTGCTCGTCTTCCTCGCCGAGCACATCTTCTACCGGCGTGTGGGCCGTGCGGGCCGCAAGGCCTCCATCAACCCCACGCCGCGCATTCTGCTCGCCATTAGCAGGGTGAGTGGCTCTTTTCTCCCTTTGCTTAGCACAGGCCCGCAGGCTCTCAGGCCTGTAGGCTCACAGGCCCGCAGGCTGTAGGCCCGCAGGATCTCAGGTCTGTAAGCTTGCAGGTCTGCAGACTTTCAGGCCTGAAGGGTCGCAGGCTCTCAGGCCTGTAGGCTCACAGGCCCGCAGGCTGTAGGCCCGCAGGATCTCAGGCCTATAAGCTTGCAGGTCTGCAGACTTTCAGGCCTGAAGGGCCGCAGGCTCTCAGGCTTGTAGGCTCACAGGCCCGCAGGCTGTAGGCCCGCAAGATCTCAGGCCAGTAAGCTTGCAGGTCTGCAGACTTTCAGGCCTGAAGGCCCGCAGGCTTTCAGGCCTGTAGGCTCACAGGCCCATAGGTCCGTAGGCCCGCAAGATCTCAGGCCAGTAAGCTTGCAGGTCTGCAGACTTTCAGGCCTGAAGGCCCGCAGGCTTTCAGGCCTGTAGGCTCACAGGCCCATAGGTCCGTAGGCTCGCACATCCACAGGCTCACAGGCCCGCAGGCTCTCAGACACGTAGGAAATTATTATTATTTAACCTTGATTTATGTTCCTGCAACATTTTCCATTTCCCATGTGACAATGTGGTTGTTTGTTATGATTTCCCTTCGTTTCATTGTTGCCAGTTTGCGAAAATCCACCTACCTGGTCAAACTAAATAAACTGGAAACTGGCAAATGGACGTGGCTATCTGGGCAGTGCTAGCGATTGAGTGGGCGTGGTAGTGTTAAAATGGGCTGGTTCGACCAGCCTCCCGGAATACGTTGGCAGCTTCACGAGCACTTCAGAATCAGAATATTTATTTGTACTTGAGAAATCCGATGAGCTATCCAGTAGCACTGTTCTCCCCCCCCCCCCCCCTTTGCTCTCTGTCGCCCACAGGGCATCTACAGCTGCCTGTACGGCGTGGAGGTGAGCAAGGACAAGGGGCTATTTGCGCTGGCACAGCAGGAGAGCCAGGACGAGCATGCCAACGTCAACCGCCTGCTGCGCGCCGCCCGCAGCATCGTCCGCATCGTCAACCGCAAAAAGCGCAGCGAGCAGCGGGCCAAGGCGGCCGCGGCGGCGACCGGGAGCGGCGGGGGCGGCTCCTCGCGGGGGCTCGCGGTGCCGTGCGGCACTTGCGGCTGCTGCGAGCGCGGGCCGCTGGCACGAGCCGCCCACGGGGGCCGCCGTGGCCCGGCCGCCATCATCCTCAAGAAGCACGGGCTTTCCGACGGCGGCCGGGCCGCGTACAGCGTCCGCGGCCCGGGTGGGGGGCCCTGCCCGTTGCACCGCGACTGCCGGCGAGGTGCCCCCAAGCCTCTGCCGCTGCCGGTACCGCTGCTGGCGCCTGACGCGGCCGGCGGGCCGCGCAGCCCGCGACTCGTGGTGGCGCTGGGGCCCGACGCGTGGCCCCGCTCGCTCGGCGCCGACGGCGGTTGCGCGACCGACCACGACCGGCGCTCGCACGGCAACTGGGAGACGGACAGCGACAACTGGTTGTTCATCACACGCAGCCCACGAGGGACCGCCGCCCCCGCCGGCACAGGCGGCTTCGGCGACTCGCCGAGTTCGGCGGTCGGCGCCTCGGACGCCGCGGACGGTGCCGTCCCCGCGTGGAACTGCCCGCTGCATGGCTTCGCGATGCCGCCGCGGCCGCCCCCGCTGCCGGCGCCACCTCAGCCCCTGCCGCTGGATCCGACGCGCGGGCCGTGGGGGCCCGGCGGCGGCGGCTGCGGCCTCCCGTACGCGGGCGAGTCATTGCCGTCGCGCAGCCTGGAAGAGCTGCGCGGCGGCCTCGAGTCACCGGGCGACGCCGACGTCGACCTCATCCCTGAGAAGGCGCGGCGGCGGCCGCTGTGCCGGCGCAAGCGGAAGAGCCGCCTGCAGGGGCACAGGCGGCGTGCGCTGTCCCCGCCGTTCTGCCCGGCGGCCAAGCGGGCGAGCGGGACGGGCTGCCAAGGCGGCGGCGCCGGCGTCGGCACCGTTGCCGTGACGGCGCCGTACGACCCGCGCGACAGCTCGTCGTTCGAGTGCTACGCCCGACCGTCGGTGGAGAGCTACGACCTCGACGACGACCGTGACGCTGACGAGGACGACGAGGACGTGGAGACGTTCTCGGAGCGCGACTCGTACACGGCGTCCGAGTCGCTGTACGGGCTGTCGCCGCCGGCCCGCGGCCACTGGTACGCCGACTCGGAGCGCAGCACGTACTGCGAGCGGCGTAGCGACACCGCGGACGATGCCCTCAGCTGCAGCCCCGCCGGGAGCGGTGGCGCTGCCGGCGGCGGCTGCGGCGGCGGCGGCGATGGTGGCGGCGGCGGGCCGTACTGCTGTCGGCCGTCGCTCCCGCCGTGCGTCTCGACGCTGCCGGCACCCGTCACGGCGATGCAGCACCAGCCGCCGCCGCCGTACGCCACTGCGGACGGACGTTCCTGGATGGGCTACGGGGCTGGGTTTTCGAGACGGAGGCACCCGGCGGAGGTTCAGTGCAGGGCGGCTGCGGTGGCGGCGGTGACGGCGGCGCCCTGGCACACGGCGGATCAGAGACAACACCGAACTCTGCCGCGCAATTTCCCCGCGCACAAGGACAAATCGAGATCTATGCATACGACTCTGTTGGGCTACGAGTCGGAGGTGTAGGTCGAGCGACCTTTGCGACCTTTGCGACCTTTACGACCTTTGCCCTCGCCTCACCCCCATCTTCGCCCACCTTTCACTCCCTCCCCGTTTTCGTTGCCCTCCCTGTCCAGTTGCCAGATTTGGGGTAGGAGCAAAACAACAACCCGTAGATCCGCGGAGCAACGGCGGACCCCCGTGGTGGGGTGGAGGTGGCTGGAGGGGGGCAGAGTGAGCGTGGCCGGGGGGGGGGTAAGGGGAGCTGTCGCCGATGCCACGATGCGGAGGAGCGTGGCGTTTTTTAGTTGCTGTTAATCCTGAAAAAAAAGTTACGTTAGATGCGCACGGACGTTCCGCGCAAGTTTCGTTGAAGGTTCAGTGGTGGTGGTGGCGGTGGTGGTGGTGGGGGCGGCGGGGGCGGGTGGTGGTGGTGGGTGGTGGTGGTGGGGAGGTCGAGGGTGGGTGGGTGTGGGGGGGGGTGACGGTTAAGAGAGGTCTGGAGCTACTGCCCTCGAGCGTTGAAGGTGAGACGTCTCCGAATGTGCAGTCATTGTGTCACGCTGTTGAGGTACGTTCCCGTCATCGTTGTACGTTAAAAGGGGATGAGGGGGGGGGGGTCGGTGGGGGGTTTGCACAACTGGGGGTCCCGTGATTGACGGCCGCGACACTGCAGGCCTTCGTAGAGAACTTGAACAATGCCCGCACTGCCTAACAGCTGAAAACAATCAAAATTGATCTCATTTAAGGACGTTAACGAATCCAATTTTTATTTTTTACTCATTCGTTTTGAACCTCTCCCGTTCCGTACGGACAAATGCTGTCAAAGCCGCATTGGTTTTCAGCAAGCAAACTCCGGAGCCGGTTTCGACCTTCTGGGTCTCATCGGTGAACGTTCGAAAACCGGCCCAGAGTTAACTTGTCAATACATTTTTCTTTTAAAGGAGTACAAAAAAATCACTCAGATCTGTCAACTCCCCGTATTTTTTGGGAGGGGTGGGGCGGTGGTTGGAGCGTTGGTGGGAGGGGTGGGGGCGTTGGTGGGGGGGGGGGAGATAGGGGGCTCGTAAGAAGCTTTGTGACGTAGCTTCGACGACGGTTGTAAGAGGCCACGTGGCATCCGTAGTTTTGGACGGGGGCCCCATCGATGCCTCTCTCTCGCCGTGTGGGCGGCTTTCATCCCCTCCACTGGTTGGGTGGGTGGGTGGGGGGGGGGGGGAAGGTCGCGTTGCAGCAGCAGGGTACCGACCGTGGAGCGACCGGAGGATCGCCCGGCCAACGGGGAGATGCGTCGCGTGACTCGTTTTGATTTCGTCCGTGCGTTCCGTGTCGCAGCGATGTTAGCCGGTGCTGTGTTTGTCTGTCTGTCTTCGTGTGTTCGTGGTTCTATATATCGGGGGTGGGGGTGGGGTGGGGGAGTGGGGGGAGCGTGGGGGGGGGAGGAGATGGTTGTGTTCAGCGGTGGTAAAGCAATGCAGCAGCAGGGTAGAGGAAGGTGGAACGGAATCTATTAAACCTAAACTTTTTGTTTGTGTTAACCAGGCGAGGCCCGCTGAGCTGTGTAGCTCTTTTAAATAAACGACCTGGCCACAATGGATAGTTCAACGAAGTGGCTTATCATCGCGTGAAAACGTATAGTAGCCAAATGCTCTCAACGCACATCGATTCTGAATGTGGAGGGGGGAAAAAACGGAGGGCATCGGAGACACGCAAACTCCAAATATACAGCAGCAGCAGGCGTCAGAGTCGGGATCGAACCCATGACCTCCTGTACACCAGGTGAGGTAGTTAACGTCTCCTAGCCACAGTGATGATGATCAGAAAGCGCGACACGCAAACTCCAAACACACAGCAGCAGGCGTCAGAGTCGGGATCGAACTCATGACCTCCTGTACACCAGGAGAGGCAGTTAACGTCTCCTAGCCACAGTGATGATGATGAGAGAGAGAGACACGCAAACTCCAAACACACAGCAGCAGGCGTCAGAGTCGGGATGGAACCCATGACCTCCTGTACACCAGGAGAGGTAGTTAACATATCCTAGCCACCGTGATGATGATGAGAGAGACACACAAACTCCAAATCTACAGCAGCAGGCGTCAGAGTCGGGATCGAACCCAGGACCTCCTCTATAGCAGGAGAGGTAGCTAACATCTCCTAGCCACCGTGATGATGATGAGAGAGACACGCAAACTCCAAATACACAGCAGCAGGCGTCAGGGTCGGGATCGAACCCACGACCTCCTGTACACCAGGCGAGGTAGTTAACATTTCCTAGCCACCATGATGATGATGAGAGAGACAGAGAGACACGCAAACTCCAAATACACAGCAGCAAGCGTCAGAGTCGGGATCGAACCCAGGACCTCCTGTACACCAGGCGAGGTAGTTAACATTTCCTAGCCACCATGATGATGATGAGAGAGAAAGAGAGAGACAGGCAAACTCCAAATACACAGCAGCAAGCGTCAGGGTCGGGATCGAACCCACGACCTCCTGTACACCAGGCGAGGTAGTTAACATTTCCTAGCCACCATGATGATGATGAGAGAGAGAGAGAGACACGCAAACTCCAAATACACAGCAGCAAGCGTCAGAGTCGGGATCGAACCCAGGACCTCCTTTATACATGACACGAGGGAGTTGACATCTCCTAGCCACCGTGGCGCCCCAATCAATCGGCAGGAACATGACACTGTGTTAGAGCTGTGTTCACGGCGCTGTGTGTGTGTGTGTGTTCAGGTTCAATTACTGGGCAGGGTCTGGCTTGACTGGGCAGGGAGACAGTAGAGAGAGAGAGACAGAGAGAGATATTCCAGCAGTGGGAAATAACTTGAGGCTCAGAGTGGCCGAAGAAGCTCGACTGGGGGAGCTTGCGAGAGGGTCGCATCCTTCTTCTTGGTTCTTTCGGTAAAGTCACGTAGAAGGGAACTAATAAAATAATAAAAATAAAACATAATAATTCTCACGTCGTGACCTATCCATTGTCGTTGACCTATCCATTGTGGCCAGGTCGTTTCTTTAAATAAAAATAAAACATAATAATTCTCACGTGGTGAGAATTATTATTCTTTTATTTTTATTATTTTATTATTTCCCTTCTACGTGACTTCACCGAAAGAACCAAGATGAAGAATCTCTGCAGTCACGAAAGCTTTAAAGCGTCGCATCCGTTCGCACGGACCGGCCTTGCCATAGCAGCGGCACCCGAGCAAAAATGAATACGGGCGGAACGGACACCCCCCCCCACCTCCTTCAGGACGCTTGCCACCAGCATACGCACGCTCATCCGGATCTTACGAGGGCCCAAATCGTTGCCGCCACCCCCACCCACCCTCGTCGAGACAAGATGCTGCGCTACGTCGCCCGACTCGCCCTGGAGGGCCCCGCGAGACACACCGGCGTTGGCCTACGGGAGCGGAGGGAGAGGGGAAAAACTAAAATTTGGACGGAGATAGGGAAGGCGAAGGGGAGGGAGCGAGCGAGCGAAGATCTCACGCTGCGTTTATCACCGCAACCAGGGGGAGCCAGCGCCGCGCTCGGTTGTCTTACAGCTCTCGGAGAGACAGCGGTGGAAATTCCACATTCCTATGGCGGGAGGGTCGCGGGGTGGGGTGTCTGCCAGAAGCCCTAATAACGACAACCGCCGCTCCGTCGACGGCTTCTATAAATGGGCCGTTGTTGTTTTTTTTATATTGACAACCTTGACGTGACCTCCCCCCCCCCGCTCACTGACCCCCCCACCTCCCACCCACGGCCGCCCCCCTACCCCCGTAACCTGGATTTGAACTCGTGACCTTCCCGATTTTCTCGCCGCACCGCAGCTCGCGATGGCTGCGGGGGCCCCGCATCGCAATAAACGAGAGAGCAGCAGGAGGAGGAGGGTGACGAGGGAAGGGCTGGGGGTGGGTGGGGGGGGTGTTAGTTTGACGGATGGACGTGGGAGCGTGGCCCTGCATGCCCCCGGCCCACGTGCAGACGCAGTGGGGAGGGAGAGGTGGGGGGGGTTAGGAATGCGCAGCGGGTAGAGCCGTCAGGAGCCGTGGCATAAGCGCATCATCGTCCGTCATTCACGGCAGGGAGAGCGAACTCCGCTCGTTTTATTGTAAATCGCCTCAATCGCTGCCCCCCCCCCTCCACGTTTCACCTCTACCCCCCTCCCCACCACCTCGCCCACCCACCCCCTCCTCCTGCCCGTATAGAATATGGAACTCGGAGGGTGAGGCTGGGGGGTGGTTTGTCTCAGCCAATTACCAGCAGCTCAAAGTCACGATCGCTGCGCTCCCCTCACCACCCCCCCCCCACGCCGCGTGACGCCAAAGCGAATAGAAATTAGCGGAGCTGTCGGTGTGCGTAAGTTTCAAACGCCGCTCAAGACACGGACGTAGTCTTTGTGCATCTGCGGGGCGGCGTTGGGGGTGTGGAGGGGTGGAGGGGAAAAAAACCCGTCATCGGCCTGTCCTCGACTGCCCTGTGCCGCGTCTTCGCGTGCAGAATGGACACGTTGTTCTAAGTCATCACGTGCTTCTGAACCTATCACGTGGTTCTCAGTCCGTCACGTGGTACTCAGTCCATCGCGTGGTGCTCAATCCATCACGTGGTGCTCAGTCCGTCACGTGGTTCTCAGTCCGTCACGTGGTGCTCAGTCCATCACGTGGTGCTCAGTCCATCACGTGGTGCTCAGTCCATCACGTGGTTCTCAGTCCGTCACGTGGTGCTCAGTCCGTCACGTGGTTCTCAGTCCATCACGTGGTTCTCAGTCCGTCACGTGGTTCTCAGTCCGTCACGTGCTGCTCAGTCCGTCACGTGGTGCTCAGTCCGTCACGTGGTTCTCAGTCCGTCACGTGGTGCTCAGTCCATCACGTGGTGCTCAGTCCATCACGTGGTTCTCAGTCCATCACGTGCTTCTCAGTCCATCACGTGGTTCTCAGTCCGTCACGTGGTGCTCAGTCCGTCACGTGGTGTTTAGTCTATCGAGCTTGGAGCGGCAGCTGCAAGAACGAGGGCAGAGTGACAGCCGAATGGGTTAGATGAAACGCTGCATGGCAAAGGACGTCCACACCAAATGGGGTAGAGAGATGTGAGCCATTGCAGTTTCCCTCGCGCGGGTAATTATTCAGAGCGAAAATCCTTATTTAGACCTGCGGAGGAATCCGATGAGCTGTAAAGCTCCGTTGGTCACAGGGTGTCCGCTCGTGGGCCTGGTGGGTCATGAAGTTACAACTGCAGACAACGCAACACAAAAACACAATCGGGTGGTGGCGGGTTTAACGACACATTTACCTGTACGCGATCTAACCCACACACACAAAAAACTATTATTATGGATAATGTTGCTCGCGAAAGCCGACGACTACTACGTGTTAAACTGAATATGGCATTGGCACTGACAACCTTCCTGGCAGCAGGGGTGGCGATGCCACTGTTGTGTGTTCCCACAATTGAGTTATGTGCGAGTACACTTTCAGCATTAATCAGCCCATTAGGCAGTGCGTCAGCTAGCTTAATGGCCCCTTTGGATGGCTAAATTAATCAAAACCCATTAGATAATCACAAGCAATATAATTCCAGCAAGTCGGGGCTCGTGGCTAATACTGTGTGTTGTGTACACCTTGATATGCAAACATGTGTTGTGGCGTCTGTGTGTGTGTGTGCTGAGCGGTAATGTAGTGGTTAGTGCACCGCAATATGAACCTGGCGACCCGAGTTCGAATCCCGTTCACCGCCAACATCAGTGACGATTATCTGAACCCGGTCCTGGACCTCCCCTCGGTCGACTCAGCCTCAAATGAGTAGCTGGTGCGATGTGTGTAGTAAACATCGCCACTGGGAAGATACAAAGGCGGCCGGGCGTGGTGCTGGCCACCCACCCCGTCGTATGCCGTGCCGGCTTTCATAGGTGCTCGCAAACAACAATTGCCCCTACAGTTTGTTAAGGCTATACGGGTGGGCGGGGATATTTGTCTTGTGTGTGTGAATTCGCTAAGCACATATCCAAAGGTCTATCAATCGAATGATGACGATGTTGATGATGATGACGATGAAGATGATGACTTAGCAGCTCTTACATCCACTGCCGGATTAATGCCTTCACACGCAGTGCGGGTCGCGGGCGGGGGGGGGGGGGTTTAACCATACTTAACCAGGGTGGTCACTGCGGGTTAGTGAACGGGGGGGGTGGGGGGCTTTCACGCTGTGCAAGAAGATTTTAGCGTATGGAAATTTGCGGTCCAGATTTGCCTTCATAATAGAGGTGTTTTGTCTTATTGGTTCTTCCGGTAAAGTCACGTAGAAGGGAAATAATAAAATAATAAAAAATAAAATATTATAAAATCATTCTCACGACATTTCGGCCACAACGCAAGCAGCCGTCCTCAGGTGAAGAACAGGTCTGTCGGAAGAAGAACAGGTCTGTCGGAAAGACATACCTGTTCTTCACCTGAGGACGGCTGATGCGTTGTGGCCGAAACGTCGTGAGAGTTATTTTATATTTTATTTTTATTATTTTATTATTTCCCTTCTACGTGACTTTACCGAAAGAACCAAGAAGATGAATCCATGCAGTCACGAAAGATTTAAATCGAAATTTAGAGGTGTTTTGGTTAGATTGTGTAAATATGAATGTGTTGTTAAAATCCGTACACCACCCGACACAGCCAATTAGTGTAAAGTTTTGTCACGTGATCAAAAGGTGCCAATTCCGCTGCTCATGCACGTTTTATTTAGGTGACAAACATTACTTATTGGCCGTGTCGGGTGGTGGCGGGTTTAACGATACACATTTACGCGATCTAACCCACAAAACGCCTCCGTTGCGGATGACATTTGGTCGCGAAATCCTCCTGCGTGTTCAACCAAATTTGCATCGTTGTTGATGTATTCATGTCTGCAGTAAAAGGTTAAGAATCACCTTCTCTCGAGGGTCCCGCTCACAGAGGGTGATTTTGGCCAACTCCTTCCATTGCTGGTCGAACTTTCATCTCTCTACTGGGCGCACTAAACGAGACATCTCTGTACTGGCCGCGCTAAACAAGACGTTCTCTGTGCTGAGGGCACTAAACGAGACATCTCTACTGGGCGCGTTAAACGAAACATCTCTGTGCTGGGCGCACTAAACGAGACATCTGTGTACTTGCAGTCAGCATGAGAGCGTTGTGATAATAAAATAAAAAAACGGACTTGCGACGGAATCACGGAATCACCAATCGTGCAAAATATTGAGGCAATCATACGAATCGATGGGAATTCTTCATCCGTGGATCGATTGGCAGTCGCCGCATCGACTGAGCGAGAATCGATACGACCATCCCTCGATATCACGCCCGCTACTTCGGTCAACGCCACGCCTACTCCTGTACACATATATATGGGAGGACAAATCTGATCGGTGACTTCGCCGATTTTATCCGCTCTGCTACAGGCGCAGGCAATGGATGGACCGGGCAGCTTCCTCGTTGCGAACCCGGCAGTCGGAGGAGTCTGCGGGATGTTGACGAGATTAAATCCTATTGGGCCGCTACGTAGGCGAGATGTTAACTACCTCGCCTGGCATGCAGAAGTGCGTTGGTTCGATCACGGTCCTGACGCCTGCTGCTGTATATCTGGAGTTCGCCTGTCCTCCCCGTGATCGCGTGGATTTTTCTGCGGGCCCTCCGTTTCCCCCCCCCACCCCCCGCCGCATTTAAAATCAACGTCACGCGTCTTTAGTTATTTGGCAGCTGTGCATGTCCACGTGACGGCGACGATGATGACGAGCCCCCTTTCGTGGAGCTATCATTTGTGAGGACCAGGTCGCTTCTGCAAAAAAGAGCTGCACATCACTCAATTGGGGCCTTACCTGGTCAACAAAAAAAAGTTTGGTTTAATGCGGGGCCAGGTTCTGGCGCTTGGAACGTTTTAACATTTCACGTTGAGAAAAAAAAATATCTCCACTAGAGAACCGCTGGGCAGTATGCGCGGCTGACCCACGCCGTGCCGGCCTTCAAGGAGCGGTGAGCGATGGAGGAGGCCGTGTGCTCGGTGGCAGATGACGGGGAGCTCTGCATGCTGATATGAGCTACCCGTCGGAGGCCGTTGGACTGCGAGAAGGGCTGCGTGCAGAACTAGAGTGAGCGAGAGAGTGAGCGAGAGAGTGAGCGAGAGAGTGAGCGAGAGAGTGAGCGAGAGAGTGACCGAAAGAGTGAGCGAGAGAGTGACCGAGAGAGTGAGCGAGAGAGTGACCGATAGAGTGAGCGAGAGAATGAGAGAGTGAGCGAGAGAGTGACCGAAAGAGTGAGCGAGAGAGTGACCGATAGAGTGAGCGAGAGAGTGAGAGAGTGAGCGAGAGAGTGAGCGAGAGAATGAGAGAGTGAGCGAGAGAGTGAGCGAGAGAGTGACCGAAAGAGTGAGCGAGAGAGTGACCGATAGAGTGAGCGAGAGAATGAGAGAGTGAGCGAGAGAGTGAGCGAGTGAGCGAGAGAGTGAGCGAGAGGTGGGGATTTACATAAAGCCAAGTTATAAAAAAAAATTACGAAATGATGAACGAAGCAATGTGCCGACTACACCGAGCATCTTCTTGTTTCCACTGATCATAAAAAAAAAGAGAGAGAAGAAGAGCGAAGAGATCAGAGAGAGCGAGATGAGAGAGAGCAGATAGAGAGATGAGAGATAGAGAGAGTGGAGGAGCGGCTCTGCGGAATTGAGAACAGCAGCGGGAGCCATCCAATAGACATCCTGGGCAGAGTGGTGGTGGTGGAGGTGGGGTATAGTATAACCACCCACAGCCCTCCGTCAACCACGAGTTTCTGGATAGAATATTGTCTGGGTCTTTCGGTAAAGTCACGTTAGATAGGTTCAAAGAAAATAACGTTAAAAAAACCGACGACGTTTCGATCGCAACACAAGCGGTCGTCATCAGGAAAAAAATAATCCAAATGAAACTCACAGATGAACATTTAAAGAGACGTGAAAGTGCATGCCTCCGGAAAGCAAAACATACGTACAAATATCAAGGTTGGCTACGTACGGTGCGAAATAAGTCTAAAATACACGCTTACCAAGGTGGTCACCGTGGCTGTGTGATGTCTCCACAAAGACAAAGATCGCCCCCCGGGTAGCCTTAACAGACTGTTGGGGCAAGTGCTGTTAGCGAGTAGCACCTATGAAGGCCGGCGCGACACACGAGGGGGTGGGTAGCCAGCACCACGCCCGGCCGCCTTTGTCTCCCCAGTGGCGATGTTATCACACCAGGTACTCATTTGAGGCTGAGTCGACCTAGGGGAGGCCCAGGACCGGTTCAGATAATCGTCACTGGTGTTGACCGTGTGCGGGAATGGAACCCGGGTCGCTAGGTTCGCAGCGCAGCGCGCTAACCGCTACACTACTGCTCTCCACACACACATACACACACACACATAGACACACACACACACACACAGACACACACAGACACATACACACAGACACACAGACACACACACACACAGACACACACACACAGACACACAGACATACACACGCAGACACACACAGACACACACACACATACACACAGAGCAATCAAACGGAAATCTTAAGAAGTTCCTCCTTGCCGATGATTTGGACAGAGGAGGTGATTGGGGCCCCACGGACGCAGTTGGCATGCTCCACCCTGCCTGGTCATCCGTGAGATGGACAACGATGCTGCCCCGGCCGCAGATTTCCCACCCATTCAGGCATTGCCCCCCTCGAAGAGACAAACAGGAGCGTTGCCTCCGCGTGGGAGCTCGTCATAAGCGGGCCCCCTGCTTGCGGGAGTCGAGAGAGACAGAGACGGAGAGAGACTCAGAGACACCGAGACTCCCCTGTCAACCTCACCCCCCCCCCGCCCCGTCCACTGTGAGATCGTGAACCTACCTCTCCACATCCACCACAAGAACTGAGGTTTCCAGCTTTAATGTAGCTCTTCCTCACCGTGTGAGTCTGTGGATCTCTGTGTGCGTCTATGTGTGTCTGTGTGGGTCTATAGTCCTCTGTGTGAGTCTGTGGGTCTCTGTGTGAGTCTATGGATCTCTGTGTGCGTCTATGTGTGTCTGTGTGGGTCTATAGGGTATCTGTGTGAGTCTGTGGGTCTCTGTGTGAGTCTATGGGTGTCTGTGTGTATATATGGGTGTCTGTGTGCGTCTGTGGGTCACTGTGTGGGTCTATGGGTCTCTGTGTGGGTCTATGGGTATCTGTGTGGGTCTATAGGTCTCTGTGTGCGTCTGTGGGTTTCTGTGTGGGTCTATGGGTCTATGTGTGGGTCTATGGATCTCTGTGTGCGTCTATGTGTGTCTGTGTGGGTCTATAGGTCTCTGTGTGAGTCTATGGGTCTCTGTGTGAGTCTATGGATCTCTGTGTGCGTCTATGTGTGTCTGTGTGGGTCTATAGGTCTCTGTGTGAGTCTATGGATCTCTGTGTGCGTCTATGTGTGTCTGTGTGGGTCTATAGGTCTCTGTGTGAGTCTATGGATCTCTGTGTTGCGTCTATGTGTGTCTGTGTGGGTCTATAGGTCTCTGTGTGAGTCTATGGGTCTCCGTGTGAGTCTATGGGTGTCTGTGTGTATATATGGGTGTCTGTGTGCGTCTGTGGGTCTCTGTGTGGGTCTATGGGTCTCTGTGTGGGTCTATGGGTTTATGTGTGAGTCTATGGGTATCTGTGTGTACGTCTGTGGGTCTATTTGTGGGTCTATGGGTCTCTGTGTGCGTCTGTAGGTCTCTGTGTGCGTCTGTGGGTCTCTGTGTGTGTCTGTGGGAAGAAGAGGAGGAGGCACACATGCAGCGGTCGCCGGACTGACGGTGGAAGATGGATGCGCCACGCTCGATATTTCGTTGTTTTTTTTTGGTCGCGTGCGGGGTTGTTTGATGTCAACCTCGGGCGAAAAAGCTGCCGCAGGCTCTCTCCCTCCAGCGAGAAGCGCTTCCCCACCAAATAAATTTAGGCGGCGCGTGGATCGACCCGCGGCCTTTATCGCCCTTTCACACCAACGTGGAATGAGTGGACTGATTGGTCCCACGTTTTAATTGGCACCGATGCCGCCTCGATACGCAGAGGACCGCAGAGCATAGGCGAAGTCGTTGGCAGCGCCCGCTCATCACCTCGTGGCTGCCAGATCGTTTGTCGTGCCTCCTTCTGGCGGTCTCCGAGTCGACCTTTCCCTTCACCCCCCCCCCCCTTCCCCCGACTCGTGGAGGGCAGAAATGTCCTTCGTTAGAACGACGTCTGTCGCGGGACCTTGGGTTTACTTCTGCACTCTGGCAAAGACGTCTTGGAATCACTGGGGATGGCCAGACTTAACCCCACCCACGTGCAACTCACACTCTCGACTGACTGGGGGTGTGCGCTGTGACCCGTTGCCACCGTTGGCTTGGGACAGAGGCGGCAGATCAAAGAACCCCCCCCCCCCTCGTACCCCCCAAAAATAAAAAAAATTTTAACTCGCCCCCCCCCCCCCCCCCCATGGTTTTTAACGCCCACGTCGCGGACTGGAATCGAACCGTTGGACGAGTTATTGAAATAGAGTGATTATTGGTGAAGTTATTGGTCAGATAATTGGGTCAGGTTTAATGGTCGTTGGAATGGAGTGAGTATTGCTCAGGTTGTTGGTCAGATAATTGGTGAGGTTATTGGTGAGGTTATTGGTGAGGTTATTGGTGAGGTTATTGGTGAGGTTATTGGTGAGGTTATTGGTGAGGTTATTGGTGAGGTTATTGGTGAGGTTATTGGTGAGGTTATTGGTGAGGTTATTGGTGAGGTTATTGGTGAGGTTATTGGTGAGGTTATTGGTGAGGTTATTGGTGAGGTTATTGGTGAGGTTATTGGTGAGGTTATTGGTGAGGTTATTGGTGAGGTTATTGGTGAGGTTATTGGTGAGGTTATTGGTGAGGTTATTGGTGAGGTTATTGGTGAGGTTATTGGTGAGGTTATTGGTGAGGTTATTGGTGAGGTTATTGGTGAGGTTATTGGTGAGGTTATTGGTGAGGTTATTGGTGAGGTTATTGGTGAGGTTATTGGTGAGGTTATTGGTGAGGTTATTGGTGAGGTTATTGGTGAGGTTATTGGTGAGGTTATTGGTGAGGTTATTGGTGAGGTTATTGGTGAGGTTATTGGTGAGGTTATTGGTGAGGTTATTGGTGAGGTTATTGGTGAGGTTATTGGTGAGGTTATTGGTGAGGTTATTGGTAAGGTTATTGGTGAGGTTATTGGTGAGGTTATTGGTGAGGTTATTGGTGAGGTTATTGGTGAGGTTATTGGTGAGGTTATTGGTGAGGTTATTGGTGAGGTTATTGGTGAGGTTATTGGTGAGGTTATTGGTGAGGTTATTGGTGAGGTTATTGGTGAGGTTATTGGTGAGGTTATTGGTGAGGTTATTGGTGAGGTTATTGGTGAGGTTATTGGTGAGGTTATTGGTGAGGTTATTGGTGAGGTTATTGGTGAGGTTATTGGTGAGGTTATTGGTGAGGTTATTGGTGAGGTTATTGGTGAGGTTATTGGTGAGGTTATGGGTCATGTTAATGGCTATTGGAATGGAGTGAGTATTGGTCAGGATATTGATCAGTTTATTGGTGAGGTTATTGGTCAGATTAATGGTAATTGGAATAGAGTGAGTATTGGTCAGGATATTGGTCAGGTTATTGGTGAGGTTATTGTTCAGGTTAATGGTTATTGGAATAGAGTGAGTATCGGTCAGGATATTGGTCAGGTTATTGGGCTGGAATCGAACCTGCGAACCGTTGGTGCGCTGCTGACCGTTCTACCACTGGTGGCATCATCAGCATCATTATCAGCAGCATCAGCAGCATCATCAGCATCATCATCAGTTGCCCACGTGCGTGGTGTTGGCCACCCACAACCCCGACCTTTAAAGGTGCTACTCGCGAACAGCACTTGCCCCAACAGTCTGTTGAGGCTACACGTGGGGGGAGGGGGGTAGTGCTGTGAACCCAGCGACCCGAGTTCGATCCCCGACCACGACTAACATCGTTGCCCCCGTGATACCGCTAGATAGACTCAGCCTTAAATGTTCAGCTTCCGGAAGGAGGGGCGAAGGTGGCGTGGAAGCGTCGCGGTCTGCCCTGCTTCATGCCACGTGTATTATCCGTGCCGGCCTTAATAAGTGCTCGCTAACAGCAGCGCCTGCGGGGGCTGGTGGTGTGGAGGGGGGCGAGAGGGAGGGAGTGTTGGGGTGCGTTGGGAGGGGGGGGGGCACCCGAGTCACTTCGCTGGCTCTCCTAAGCAAAACAGAAAAACCTGCAACCCCTACACGGCGATGCAGGTTTGATTGCCTAGAAAGTGCTTCCTACGTGAGCCAAGCGAAGGGGAGCTGGAGGGGGGGGGGCATGGGGGGGGGGGTGGGACATTCGCCAAGAAGACTCTCACCGTGACGGAGGATAACAACAACAAACAACAACAACAACAACTACTAATAGGGGTTTTTCCCCTTTTTTCTGGCAACAAAACTGACACATTTTGCAAGGAATCATGTTCACATTAACCACAATACTTGCAGTCAAATGCAAACAAAAAACAATACTCTGATCATGTATGCATTGTCTTTGAAACTGATTGGTCCACACCACACCAGAGACAGCTTTCTTTGGAGCCTCGTCTTATATGGTGTTCGACCAGATGACGCCAGAAAAAAGGGGAAAAACCCTATTAGTATATTTTGGTACTGGCAAAAGAGGTCCCATGATGAAACAACAACAACATCAACAAACAAACGGCGACAGCACGGGAAATGAAACGGCTGCGATTCAAAGGGGTTAGCGGAGGAGTTTCGTTCCTGTCTTAGGGTGTCTCGCGATTCCTAGAGCCGATCTACAGAGGGAGGGGGGGGCATGTGGGTGGGAAAGGGGAGGGCATGGGGGTGAGAAGGGGGTGGGGGTATGGGGGTGGGAAAGGGGGGGGGGCCAAGAGACGAAACCACGCAATGTTTCCATTCTGGCGAATTGCCCGATGATGCTGGATGCAATTACCAGCGAAACGTCGTACAACTCAAATTGTAAATGTTGTGGTTTCACTCTTCATCACACCGGTGGGCTAAAGCAGTGAACTATTTGTCTTTTGTCAACGTGACACTTTTTTACTGATTGGCCGTGTCGGGTGGTGGAGAGTTACGACACATTTATAAATAACGCGATCTAAACCCAAAAACGTTGATTATGTTTCCTGGGGAGTTGGAAGGTGGGGGGTGGCGATAAATGCCAGATTCGTCGCCGCACTGGAAATCTTCGATCGCAGCAAAGGAATAGAACAAGGGTGGGGGGGGGGGGGTGAAGGGAGAGGGGGGGGCTCTGAGCTTTGCGTTGGCACCGTGGGGTCCTACACGGAGGTGGCGGACCTCACTGGACAGCAGAGACTTCCACACAATGCAGCGTTGACAATTTGTTGACGTGTTTTTTTTTTAATCTCTACGTCTTCCCCTTCTTCCTCCCCCCTCTTCGTCTTCTTCTCTTGAACATCACGCCACGTGTACGCACCCGGGACCACGACGCCCAGCCCCACGCATCGCACGACAACATCGTTCGTCGGCCATGGGGGCCTCTCTTCTGTGTGCGCGCTCATTTTGGTGGGACGTCAATTCCCATCGGCGTTCTTCAAATGTTGTTCTTTTTTTTTCCGGCGTCCGCATTTTTCATCGGTTAGATTTTTCCTGGGGTGGGGAACGGCCGGTCCGCGGGCCGTACAAGGCCCGCGAAATCATTTGGGTCTGGCCCTGCCAAGGTAACCGGAGGCGGGACTCGAAATTCAACAAATCTAGGAGCAAACCTGGAAAAGCAGTTGCGAGTAGCAGCAGCATCATCATCACCAGCTAACATCATCACACGCCTCGCCGAAGAGAAGCAGTTCCAGCCATCGCATTAGGGGTGAGTTCATTAAATGTTTGACCAACTATAACAGGCTAATTTTGAAGTTGATGATTTTGTATGGCCCGCGAATAATGTTACAAGTATCCAAATGGCCATTGGCACGAAAAAAGGTTTCCCACCCCCTGGGTTAGAAGCAGAGGTCGCAAACGGGTTTTGATTCCTTACCCGTACCCGGCCGCACCAGGGTCGCAAACGGGTACCCGTACCCTACCCGATACCCGGCTACCCGTACCCAGTCGGGTATCGGGTAGGGTACGGGTACGGATACCCGATTGCGACCTCTGGGATGAAGCCATGTTGCAGGCGCGGGTGGGTTGATTCTAGGCACTTGATTTGTGAGAAGAGACAAGACGTTGGGAAATGAGTGACAAACGATTACTCACCAGTGACTCACGGCCTACCCGTACCCGGCCGCACCAGGTTCGCAAACGGGTACCCGTACCCGGCCGGGTACAGGTAGCCGGGTATCGGGTAGGGTACGGGTATCGTTCCTCTGATTAGAAGTATCCAGAATTTATCGCACGAGCAGCAAGAAGTGAGTTTGTGGGGGCGGGGGGCGGGGGGGGCGGGAGGAGGAGGAGGAGGAAAAGAGAAAGCGGTGTTTAATTTGTCGCGTTTAGTCCGCGCTTAATCGTCTAATTAAAACCCCGCTTGTAAGAGCGCTAATGGCAATTAGGGTTAATTAAGAGTGCACCCGAAGAATTGGAACCGCCGTGGAGCGGTCTCCCATTGTGCCTCTTGCAATCGCAACTCTGCCACGCGTAAATTTCGATTTAAAGCTTTCGTGACTGCAGGGATTCATCTTCTCGGTTCTTTCGGTAAAGTCACGTAGAAGGGAAGTAATAAAATAATAAAAATAAAACATAATAAAATAATTCTCACGACGCTGTCTCCCCGACAGACCTGGTTTTCACCTGAGGACGGCTGCTTGCGTTGTGGCCGAAACGTCGTGAGAATTATTTTATTATGTTTTATTTTTATTATTTTATTACTTCCCTTCTATCTGCCACGCGTGTTTAAAGGGGGGGCAACGGCGAGCGGGGAGGGGGGGCTGAACAAGCAATGCCCACCCCCTCCCCCCCTTGTGCGTTCCGACGTTCCATCTCCCTTCCCTCCACGTGTCTATCCGTCACAATTCAGGGTCACGATGCAGGGTCACGATGTGGTTCATCCTCCGCGCGCGTGTCTGAAGTCAAAGGAGATGTTTTCATTTTTATTTCTTTCGGTGCGTAAATCGCAGAGCCGTTGCGGCAGCCTCCTCGATTGCTCACGTTGTGGTTCTTCTCATAGAGCTTCGCTGGTCTCCGACAGTGGACAGTCCTCAACAATACGCGACAATGCGTGTACGGTGACCACAGATGCAGTGTGGGTTGCCACAAAGACGTGGACTCGCCCAATAACTCACCCACTCATTCACCTACCCAGACACTCACTCAACCACTCACTCACCAACTCATTCACCCACCCAGACACTCACTCAACCACTCACTCACCAACTCATTCACTCACCCAGTCACTCACTCAACCACTCATTCACCAACTCATTCACCTACCCAGACACTCACTCAACCACTCAATTACCAACTCATTCACCCACCCAGTCACTCACTCAACCACTCACTCACCAACTCATTCACCCACCCAGTCACTCACTCAACCACTCACTCACCAACTCATTCACCCACCCAGACACTCACTCAACCACTCACTCACCAACTCATTCACCCACCCAGTCACTCACTCAACCACTCACTCACCAACTCATTCACCCACCCAGTCAATCAACCACTTACCTACTCACTCATTCACGCACCCAGTCACTCACTCACTCAATCACTCACTCACTCACCAACTCATTCACCCACCTAGTCACTCGCTCAACCACTCACTCACCAGCTCATTCACCCACCCAGTCAATCAACCACTCACCCACCCACCCACTCATTCAGTCACTCACTCAACCACTAACTCACCAACTCATTCATCCACCCAGTCAATCAACTACTCACTCACCCATTCAGTCACTCACTCAACCACTCACTCACCAACTCATTCACCCACCCAGTCAATCAACCATTTACCTACTCACTCAATCACTCACCCAGTCACTCACTCAACCACTCATTCACCAACTCATTCACCCACCCATTCACTCACTCAACTACTCACTCACCAACTCATTCACCCACCCAGTCAATCAACCATTTACCTACTCACTCAATCACTCACCCAGTCACTCACTCAACCACTCATTCACCAACTCATTCACCCACCCATTCACTCACTCAACTACTCACTCACCAACTCATTCACCCACCCAGTCAATCTACCACTCACCTACTCACTCATTCACTCACCCAGTCACTCACTCAACCACTCATTCACCAACTCATTCACCCACCCAGTCACTCACTCAACCACTCACCCACCAACTCATTCACCCACCCAGTCACTCACTCAACCACTCACTCACCAACTCATTCACCCACCCAGTCAATCAACCACTCACTCTCCCACTCATTCAGTCAGTGGACAGCCACCGCCACCACCAACACTCGTAGCGCGACACACACAGCTGCAGTGGCGTCGCCACGCAGACCCCCCCCCCCTCGCCTGAAGGTTGGCCGCACAGAGCCCCTGTCCAGCAGGGCCACACGCACAGCATGTCACGTTGCAGCCGTGTGGACAGACTGTGGGATCCGTGATAAACAACTGGTTTGGAGACCATTGGGGCCACCGTTCCCGGCTGCCGCGCGACCTTGTCGTGAATTCGGCCGGGTCGCCGGGTTCGTAGCGCAGCGTAGCGCTAACCGCTGCACCACCGCTCTCCCGACACAACAACAACACCAACAACCGCCATTCGCCACTAAGTGGCGGTGACGCCACCACGGCGCTTGTGCCAGGCTACGTGCACGTTGAGGCCACGTGAAGTGTCGAACCCCACGCCGGCAGCAGGAGGTCACGGGGTCAGACCCAGCAGGTGCCACGTGTCGACTGACTGAGATGACCGGCCGATGCACCACCTGTGCCCCCCTACTGTGCCAGGCTAGGTGCACCAGGAGTTAACGGGGGCAGAACCAGCAGGTGCCACGGGTCGACTGACTGAGATGACTGTCCGATGCACCACCTGTACCCCCTAATGTGCCAGGCTAGGTGCACCAGGAGGTCACGGGGCAGAACCAGCAGGTGCCACGGGTCGACTGACTGAGCTGACTGTCCGATGCACCACCTGTGCACCCTTCCCCCCTTACCGCTCCCTGCACCCACTCTTAGGGGTGCCGAAGGGGGTTGCAGTTGACGAGAGAAGCGTCTCGGGGGATGTCAAAACGTACGCATCCCCCCATCCCCCTCCCACGCAGAGAACCCCATGAAATCCTGCCAGTGGCACGTGGAACGAAATGTCGGACACGGTGCCAGACAAACGCCGCAGCAGCAGCACAGGCCGTGACGTAACAACCTTGTTGCTGTACCGCTATTGTCTCTCTGATTTGAAAAACAAATATTGTTTTCCTCGTTGGCACCAATGACCCACATTCTCCAAACTTTTGCAATCTATGTTTTGTTGTGGATATTTGTTTGTTGTTGTTGACAGAAAAAAAAACTCGCGTGTTTTATAGTTTTTATTTTATTTGTTGTCGTGTGTGTGTGTGTGTATGTAGGGGTGGTTTTTTGGCTGGGTTTGTTGTGTGTCCGTCTAATAGTTCTGCTATTTTACTACTTTAGCCGCCCGTAGATTCAGGTTCGAAGTGTCAACGTTACGGTAACGTCACGAAAAGTGTGGCCAATCGAAACCGATGATGCCGATAGAAATACTAATAATAAAGCCGATGCTGATAATATTCACAATAATTGTAATCGATTTATTTTTAAGAAACCCACAATAGGTTGGTTGGGTGTAAACAGCATCCATTTTTTAGGTTAGCACATTGTTTTCATATATATATATGCCAAGGTCTGACAAAAAGGCCCCGTTAATGGTAAATACGTATTTTGCAACGTTTTACTTATTCTATGTGGACTATTGTATAACGCACCGTGTGTAAAGGAGGAGAGAGAGAGAGATAAGGAAACAATAACGAACTCGTAAATGTAAATCGTTGTTTTATTTGAAAAGATTGTGGTCACGACCAGCGCGCGCGCGTGGAATTCTTCTGGACGTCTCTGTACACACATTTTGTGTTTGCGTTTTCTGACAAAACTCGTTTTAAAAAATGCCTTAAACTTATTTAAAATCAACCCCCGCCCCCCTCCTCCGTCTTCCTGCTTTGTGGAGTTTTTTTTGGGTGTGGCGTGCGTTTTGTGCGGTCCCACATGGGCCCTACTATCATCGGAACGACGTGTGTGAAAAGGTAAAGATGAGAGCTGGAGATCTGTGGACAAGAGCTTCATGGCTCATCGGATTTCTCCAGGATGAAAAAATATTCGGACGAAGACCTTGTGCCGGCCACCGGCCCATCAGGGTCTAAGGAGACATCATTACATTTGGGCAAAATGTGGCCAAAGCCCCTGTCAATTATAAAAAAAAAAACTCTTAACGAGATGCCAAATAAGATGTAGCTAATAGACATTCTGCATATGTTGTAGGCAGATGAAAGATATAGACAAGATGAATTAAATCTTAGTGGCATGAGGACCAATGGTTAGCCAAGACAGAGATGGAGTGAGATGAGAGATATGTGTAGACACGAGAGAGATGCGATAGATAAATACTGGTAGGAACCTCCCTGTTACACCAGCCCACAGGGGATTATTGTGTCCGTCCGTCCGTCGTGCATCCAAAAATGGGAGGGGTGGGGCTGGGTGGAGAGGGGTGGGTGGGGAGGGGCTGGGTGGGGAGGGTGGGGAGGGTGGGGAGGGGCTGGGTGGGGGGTGGGAGGGGTGAGGCTGGGTGGGGAGGGGCTGCGCACCCCGTGGTGCCCTTATAAAACTCAACGTTTAACCTACTCACGCCGGCTTGTGCCCGCCCTCACAGTCGGCCATATTTGCGGAATACACCACGCCGCCGTTGACCCTGGCCATTGACCGAGCAACCCAACGTTCCTACCAACTCCCTCCGCAGGAATGTGTTTTAGCTTTTTCGTGTTAAATTTAAATGTCAGGATCCGAATTCGGGCAGAAATTCTATAACCAAGAATCCGGAGGGCACTGATGAACCCCCCCCCCGCCCGCTGGCCATCGATAGCACTGCGCGAGTGGCCTTCAAATCGACGTTTCGGGGCAATGGCCCTTCTTTGTACCAACACGAACCCACTTCACTCAGACTCTGGACATGGCGCCCACTTACCTTCGCTTCAACAACTCCTGCCCTTAGCGAGGGATGCGCAGTCACTCACGGCGGGTGTCGGTGGAGGGGCCTAGGACACTTCCAAAATGTGGGTTCGACGCCGACCCTGACGTCTGCTGTATATTTGGAGTTTGCGGTGGTATTTCTCTTTTTTTTTTACGATCAGTGGAAACAAGAAGATGCTCGGTGTAGTCGGCACTTTGCTTCGTTCATCATTTCGTAATTTTTTTTTATTACTTTGCTTTATGTATACCCCCACCTCTCGCTCACTCTCTCGCTCACTCTCTCGCTCACTCTCTCGGTCACTCTCTCGCTCACTCTCTCGCTCACTCTCTCGCTCACTCTCTCGGTCACTCTTTCGCTCTTCTGTTATCGCGGCAAGATGCACGAGCAAGCGATCGATTGCAGGACTGGCGCCTCTCTACCCACCCGCCATCCTTGTTTTAAAATGCGGAGTGAAAAAGGAGCCGTCAGGTAAAGTAACAAAACACGAACAAATCAAATACAAACAAACAAAACATTCCCTTCCACGTCAGTCAGCGGGCGTGTGCGGAGTCAAAAAAGAAAATAAAGGCACTACAAAAATTAAACCACCAAAAAAAAGAGCCACCAAAACAATAAAGCCACCAAAAAAATAAAACCACCAAAAAAATTAAGCCACCAAAAAAATTAAACCACCAAAAAATATAAAGCCACCAAACATATAAAACCACCAAAAAAAAGGCACCAAAAATAAAGCCACCAAAAAAATAGACCCACTAAAAAATAAAGCCACCAAAAAAATGAAACCACCAAAAAAATAAACCCACCAAAAAAATTTAACCACCAAACATATAAAACCACCAAAAAAATAAAGGCACCAAAAATAAAGCCACCAAAAAAATAGACCCACTAAAAAATAAAGCCACCAAAAAAATGAAACCACCAAAAAAATAAACCCACCAAAAAAATTAAACCACCAAAAAAAGAAAACCACCAAAAAAATAGACCCACTAAAAATGAAAACCACCAAAAAAATAGACCAACTAAAAAATAAAACCACCAAAAAAATTAAACCACCAAAAAAATGAACCCACCAAAAAAATTAAACCACCAAAAAAAGAAAACCACCAAAAAAATAGACCCACTAAAAAAGAAAACCACCAAAAAAATAGACCCACTAAAAAATAAAACCACCCAAAAAATTAAACCACCAAAAAAATAAACCACGAAAAATAGAAAGCCACCAAAAATAAAGCCACCAAAAAAATAGACCAACTAAAAAATAAAGCCACCAAAGAAATAAAGCACAGAGCCTCTGGCGCGGGGGAGAGAGAGAGAGAGGCGGGGGGGGGTGCCTTTTGTCTAAAGACGCGAAACGTGTCGTAGGGGCTCGCGTCAATCGTCGCATCGGCGTTCGCGAGCAGCTCGGTAAAGTTAATTGATCGGTGCCGCGGTGATTAATCTGCTCCAATCAATTCCTTTAACTGGACACGTCTTACGTCCGCCCCTGGCGAGCGAGCGCACGCAACGCTACTGTTGGCTAGAGGGAGTGATGGATGCGCAACGGTTGAGTTCACATTCGGGACGAGGCTACATCGCTTGTACGTGGCTGCGAGATGTTAACTTGCCTCGCCTGGTGTACAGGAGGTCGTGGGTTCGATCCCGACCCTGACGCCTGCTGTATGTTTGTAGTTTGCTTGTCTCTCTCATCATCATCACGGTGGCTAGGAGATGTTAACGGCCTCGCCTTGTGTACAGGAGGTCGTGGGTTCGATCCCGACCCTGACGCCTGCTGTATGTATTCTTAGGTTTTTTCGGTAAAGTCACGTAGGTTATTTTTTTTTTATTAAAATAAAAAAAATCACGACGTTTCGGAGGCAACACAAGCTTCCGTCTTCAGGTGGAACCGTCACAGCACGCTTGCTGTATGGGTTCGATCCCGACCCTGACGCCTGCTGTATGTTTGGAGTTTCCGTGTCTCTTTCTCTCATCATCATCGCGGTGGCTAGGAGATGTTAACTGTCTCGCCCGGTGTACAGAAGGTCGTGGATTCGATCCCGACCCTGTCGCCTGCTGTATATTTGGAGTTTGCGTGTCTCTTTCATCATCACGGTGGCTAAGAGATGTTAACTACCTCTCTTGGTGTGCAGTAGGTAGTGGGTTCGATCCCGACCCTGACGCCTGCTGTATGTTTGTAGTTTGCGTGTCTCTCTCTCTTACCATCATCAAGGTGGCTAGGATATGTTAACTACCTCGCCTGGTATACAGGAGGTCGTGGGTTCGATCCCGACCCAGACGCCGGCTGCTGCTGTATATTTTGAGTTCGCGTGTCTCTCTCCCCGTGGTCGCGTGGATTTTTCTCAACATCGCGCTTTCAGAATTATTTGACTACTGCTATACATTTTTAAAACATCATATGCTACAAGCCTCTCGCCGATTAGCCCCGGCGCCACTCCACGCCTCCTCCAAGCAGAACCGCGTATCGAAGGACGACACCGCGACTCGATCCCATCGACCTGGCAGGCGGGGGGTCCCACGGGTAAACAGACGCAAGTCCCCCCAGCCAACCCTCGAGAGAGAGAGAGAGAAACAGCGATGTCGCGGTTTCAACCACATCTATCCCCACAACGTGCCCCCGGCGATGCGGCGATGTTGCTGGGGCAGGCGACGTCACCGTGTGAGCCCCCCGGTGCAGTTGCACCGCCTGCGCGCTCGACGGAAGCTATGGAGAGGGGGGGGGACTTATGGAGCGGCCCAGGGAATCGCGTCTGGTCGGGCGAGGCCCAGGCTCGGAGAGAACAACCGAGTTGCAGAGACACCCCCATGGACACACGGACCCATAGACTTACATAGAGACCCAGTCTCACACAGACCCATAGACTTGCATAGAGACCCACAGACTCACACATACCAATAGACTTAAATAGAGACCCACAGACTCACACAGACCCATAGACTTACATAGAGACCCACAGAGTAGAGAGACCCACAGTTTCACACAGACGCATAGACTTACATAGATACCCAGTCTCACCCAGAAACATAGACTTACATAGAGACCCACAGAGTAGAGAGACCCATAGACTTACATTGAGACCCACAGACTCAGAGAGACCCACAGGCTCACACAGACCCATAGACTTACATGGAGACCCACAGACTCAGAGAGACCCACAGGCTCACACAGACCCATAGACTTACATAGAGACCCACAGACTCAGAGAGACCCACAGGCTCACACAGACCCATAGACTTACATAGAGACCCACAGACTCAGAGAGACCCACAGGCTCACACAGACCCATAGACTTACATGGAGACCCACAGACTCAGAGAGACCCACAGGCTCACACACACCCATAGACTTACATAGAGACCCACAGACTCAGAGAGACCCACAGGCTCACGCACACCCATAGACTTACATAGAGACCCACAGACTCAGAGAGACCCACAGGCTCACACAGACCCATAGACTTACATAGAGACCCACAGACTCAGAGAGACCCACAGGCTCACACAGACCCATAGACTTACATGGAGACCCACAGACTCAGAGAGACCCACAGGCTCACACAGACCCATAGACTTACATGAAGACCCACAGACTCAGAGAGACCCACAGGCTCACACAGACCCATAGACTTGCATAGAGACCCACAGACTCAGAGAGACCCACAGGCTCACACACACCCATAGACTTACATAGAGACCCACAGACTCAGAGAGACCCACAGGCTCACACAGACCCATAGACTTACATAGAGACCCACAGACTCAGAGAGACCCACAGGCTCACACACACCCATAGACTTACATAGAGACCCACAGACCGAGAGAGACCCACAGTCTCACACAGACGCGTAGACTTACATGAAGACCCATATAATCACAAATAGAAACAGGCTAATGAAGACGGACAGAAATACTACACAGAGACCCCCAGACTCAATAATTGTATATAGTTCTTAGTCATTACGTTAATGGTTTGGAAATTGATGGCACATGACCTCATAATTGTCATACTTCATTCAATAATGTACTCTAAGTGCATCTGACAGCGTGAGCATTATAGATTGGAATGATTGGAGGGCTCACGGCAGAGGTCGCAAACGGGTTTTGATTCCTTACCCGGACCTGTACCCGGCCGCACCAGGGTCGCAAACGGGTACCCGTAGCCTACCCGATACCCGGCTACCCGTACCGGGCCAGGTATCGGGTAGGGTACAGATCTATGTGAGTCTATGGTTCGCTATATGAGTGTCTGAGTCTCTACGTGAGTCTATGAGTCTCTGTGCGTCTTTTGGTCTCTATGTGAGTACCTGGTTCTCTGTGAGTGTATGGGTATTTATGTGAGTCTATGGTTTGCTATGTGAGTGTCTGAGTCTCTATGTGAGTCTATGAGTCTCTGTGAGTCTTTTGGTCTATATGTGAGTCTCTGAGTCTCTGTTTGAGTCCCTGCATCTCTATGTGAGTCCCTGAGTTTCTGTGACTGTATGGGTATCTATGTGAGTCTATGGTTCGCTATGTGAGTCTATGAGTCTCTGTGTGAGTCCTTGAGTCTCTGTGTGAGTCCCTGGGTCTCTGTGAGTAAATAGGTCTCTATGTGAGTTTATGGGTCTCTATGTGAGTTTATGGTTCTCTATGTGAGTATGTGGGTCTCTATATGAGTATATGGGTCTCTTTAAGTATGTGAATCTCTCCGTGAGCATTAGGGTCTCTAATTAAGTCGATGGTTATCCATGCGCGCGTGTAGTTCTCCATGTGAGTATGTCGGGTTACTCTATGAGAGCCTGTGGGCCTCTATGTGAATCTCCGGGTCTCTATGCGAGTCCGTGGTGGTCTCTACGTGAAGCCACGAGTCTCAAGGTGTGCATGTCAGAATGCGCAACGAACCATTGCACCTCTCCGGAGGGTCCCCTTCTATTCCACGTAGTAAAACAATAAATAACGCAACGTCGATTGTAGGCGCGCGCGAGACCCGCGACGAACAGATCGAGAGAGCGAGAACACGAAAGCCACGGAATTCAACGTCCCTGGGAGTGAACGCAATCGTTGAAAGAACGACAACGCGATCGACATTCGGCGAGGGCTCCAAAGAGAGGGGGGCACCACCCGAGGATGGCGATGCAGGGGCCGAGAAGAGAGACAAAAAAAATGATGAACGAAGCAAAGTGCCGACTACACCGAGCATCTTCTTGTTTGCCCTGATCGTAAAAAAAAGAGACGAGAGAGAGGAGAGAGACGAGAGAGAGGAGAGAGAGTCATCTGCCACCGTGTGCTCGGTGGCAGATGGCGGGGAGCTCTGCATGCTGATATGAGCTACCCGTCGGAGGCCGTCGGACTGCGAGAAGGGCTGCGTGCAGAGCGAGAGAGAGCGAGAGAGAGAGTGAGCGAGAGAGTGAGCGAGAGAGTGAGCGAGAGAGTGAGCGAGAGAGTGAGCGAGGGAGTGAGCGAGAGAGTGAGCGAGAGAGTGAGCGAGAGAGTGAGCGAGAGAGCGACCGAGAGAGCGAGCGAGAGAGCGAGCGAGAGAGTGAGCGAGAGAGTGAGCGAGAGAGTGAGCGAGGGAGTGAGCGAGAGAGTGAGCGAGAGAGTGAGCGAGAGAGTGAGCGAGAGAGTGAGCGAGAGAGTGAGCGAGAGAGAGAGCGAGAAAGTGACCGAGAGAGTGAGCGAGAGAGTGAGAGAGTGAGCGAGAGAGTGAGCGAGAGAGTGAGCGAGAGAGTGAGCGAGAGAGTGAGCGAGAGAGTGACCGAGAGAGTGAGCGAGAAAGTGACCGAGAGAGTGAGCGAGTGAGTGAGAGAGTGAGCGAGTGAGTGAGCGAGAGAGTGAGCGAGAGAGTGACCGAGAGAGTGACCGAGAAAGTGACCGAGAGAGTGAGCGAAAGGTGGGGGTTTTACATAAAGCTAAGTTTAAAAATGTAAAAAAAAAAATACGAAATGATGGACGAAGCAAAGTGCCGACTACACCGAGCATCTTTTTGTTTCCTCTGATCATAAAAAAGAGAGAGAAAAGGGGGGGGGGGGGTGGTGGTGGTGGTGGTCGCAAGCTCCCCGCTTTCCGGCGGCACCTTGGGGAAAGTGTAAATCGGGAGAGAACACCCATATACATATGTGTATAGGGAAAACCATTTAAAATATAGGGCAGGACCCACAGGTAAAGAGGGGGGGGGGTAGAAGGGGGGGGGGCGAACGTCGTGATGAAGAATTTGCGCGGAGAGGGGGGGGGGGTCATTCTCGTTGTGCGGACAAATCGCAAACCGATCGACGGGTCCGAGATTGTGTAACGAGGCGTCGTCTTATTCGGGGGTGGGGGGGGGATGTGGTGAGGGGGTGGGGGGTAAGCTGAGACGGAATCGTGTACGGCACAGAGAGACAGACAGAGAGAGAGACAAAAAAACGACAAAAAACGCACACTTGAAACTGGATTCAACCAAACAGAGGAGAAAAGCAATAAGTTGCGGTTTAGTATTTTTTTAAAGTTCGGATCTTAAAAAGCAACGATTGTCACGGCCGAGCGGGCTTCAGTCGGCCGAGACTGTTCCAGGCCACTGAGTAGGGCTGCAGATAAACGGCAACCTTCTGCCCCCTGCTAAGCCGAATGGATCTCCTATAGCAGCAGCAGCAGCAGCAGATGATGAGCGTCAATAGGTGCCGTGATGGTAACCTATGGAATGGATGGCATCGCCCGGGTAGGGTGGTTGACCGTCCATCCCAGATGAGTCTAGGTGTCGTGATTGTGCATATGGCTGGATGGCATCACCAGCTGTCTTTCCCCCATACAGCCTTGGTTAACGGCTAAGAAGGGGATCTTCTAATTTCACACACACACACAAAGATGATATCCCCGTATAGCCATAATAAACTTTTTGGGGCAAGTGACCTTAGCGAGCACCTATTAGGGCCGGCACGACACGCAAGGGTTTGGTATGGCTAGCACCACGCCCGGTCGCCTTTGTCTCTGTTGTGGCGATGTTCACTACACACCACACCGGGTTCTTATTTGAGATCTGAGTCGCCCGAAGCGAAACCCCGGGGGCCGGTTCAGATCGACGTCTCTGGTGTTGGCCGTGAGTGACACACACACACACATCCACTCAATAAATGCTGCATTTGGATGTGCGCATTGCTCTTCAACCTATGCGCTCAGTCAGCTGAAACGATACGACATCGCTGCGTTCAACGCTTGCACACGTGCCAAGTTCATTGGTTTGGCCGTGTCGCGTGGTGGAGGAGTTGTTTAGTGACGGATAATTTGGTCTCGGATCATTACGTGGCCTTGCCCAAAATTCAGAATCTTGATCAGAGCAATGCTCTACGATATTAATACTTGATTTTAAAAAAAAAAATGCCAAAGCTGGCTTGGCGGTGGCGGCTCTGATGCACGTGTCTGCCTGTGGAGGCAGCAGCAGCGATGGGTTGGGTGGATCACACACAGACGGGCGCGTGAAACTCATGAACACCATCATCAACTCGTGGGTGGGCGACGAGGAATTGCAAATTGCCCGGCTCGCCATGAATCAGGCGTCACTGCAGAGTGTGGACTAATACCCATCCGTCCGCTTCTGCGGGGGATGGAGTGTTGGCGTCACGACCGTCGCATCGCCGGCGAAACGACGAGTGGATAACGCAACGAAGGGAGTAATCCACGCCGGTGGGTGCCGCTTTTAATAAACAGCAAAGGCATCCGCACCCGTTTCAAAGAGAGACGCAGAGACTTTACTGGAAAATTGCTCGCAGCGGGCAATTAATTTGATCTTGGCATCGAGAGCAGTGGCAGCAGCAGCAGCAGTAGCAGCAGCAGCAGCAGCAGCAGTAGCAGCAGTAGCAGCAGCAGCAGCAGTAGCAGCAGCAGTAGCAGCAGTAGCAGCAGTAGCAGCAGCAGTAGCAGCAGCAGCAGCAGCAGCAGCAGCGCGGCAATTGAGATACTCGGTGAGTTAGGGATGCACAGTGCGGTGTCGATTTGTGATATCGAAGCGCAGTGCGGTGTCGATGCGCGTTGTCGATGTGCGGTGTGGGTGTCAATACGCAGTGCGGTGTCTATTCGCAGATGCCTGTGTCTATGTGCAGTGCGGTGTCGATGCGCGTTGTCGATGTGCGGTGTGGGTGTCAATACGCAGTGCGGTGTCTATTCGCAGATGCCTGTGTCTATGTGCAGTGCGGTGTCGATGCGCGTTGTCGATGTGCGGTGTGGGTGTCAATACGCAGTGCGGTGTCTATTCGCAGATGCCTGTGTCTATGTGCAGTGCGGTGTCGATGCGCGTTGTCGATGTGCGGTGTGGGTGTCAATACGCAGTGCGGTGTCGATACGCAGATGCCTGTGTCTATGTGCAGTGCGGTGTCGATGCGCGTTGTCGATGTGCGGTGTGGGTGTCAATACGCAGTGCGGTGTCTATTCGCAGATGCCTGTGTCTATGTGCAGTGCGGTGTCGATGAGCGGTGTCGAAACACAGTGTGGTGTCTATGCGCAGATGCCTGTGTCTATGTGCAGTGCAGTGTCTATGCGTAGTGTCGATGAACAATGTGAACACGCAGTGCGGTGTCGATACACATATGTCTGTGTCTATGCACAGTGCAGTGTCTATGTGCAGTGCGGTGTCGATGAGCAGTGTCGATGAACAGTGTCAATACGCAGTGCAGTGTCTATGCACAGATGCCTGTGTCTATGTGCAGTGTGGTGTCGATGTGCAGTGTCGATGAACAGTGCGGTGTTGACACGCAGTGTGGTGTCGATACACAGATGCCTGTGTCAATGCACAGTGCCGTGTCGATGTGCAGTGTCTATGCGCAGTGTGGTGTCGATGTGCAGTGTCAATGCACAGTGCCGTGTCGATGTGCAGTGTCTATGCGCAGTGTGGTGTCGATGTGCAGTGCCAATGCACAGTGCCGTGTCGATGTGCAGTGTCTATGCGCAGTGCGGTGTCGATGTGCATTGTCAATGCACAGTGCCGTGTCGATGTGCAGTGTCTATGCGCAGTGTGGTGTCGATGTGCAGTGTCTATGCGCAGTGCGGTGTCGATGTGCATTGTCAATGCACAGTGCCGTGTCGATGTGCAGTGTCTATGCGCAGTGCGGTGTCGATGTGCATTGTCAATGCACAGTGCCGTGTCGATGTGCAGTGTCTATGCGCAGTGTGGTGTCGATGTGCAGTGTCTATGCGCAGTGTGGTGTCGATGTGCAGTGCCAATGCACAGTGCCGTGTCGATGTGCAGTGTCTATGCGCAGTGCGGTGTCGATGTGCATTGTCAATGCACAGTGCCGTGTCGATGTGCAGTGTCTATGCGCAGTGTGGTGTCGATGTGCAGTGTCAATGCACAGTGCCGTGTCGATGTGCAGTGTCTATGCGCAGTGTGGTGTCGATGTGCAGTGCCAATGCACAGTGCCGTGTCGATGTGCAGTGTCTATGCGCAGTGTGGTGTCGATGTGCATTGTCAATGCACAGTGCCGTGTCGATGTGCAGTGTCTATGCGCAGTGTGGTGTCGATGTGCAGTGTCAATGCACAGTGCCGTGTCGATGTGCAGTGTCTATGCGCAGTGTGGTGTCGATGTGCAGTGTCAATGCACAGTGCCGTGTCGATGTGCAGTGTCTATGCGCAGTGTGGTGTCGATGTGCAGTGTCAATGCACAGTGCCGTGTCGATGTGCAGTGTCTATGCGCAGTGTGGTGTCGATGTGCAGTGTCAATGCACAGTGCCGTGTCGATGTGCAGTGTCTATGCGCAGTGTGGTGTCGATGTGCAGTGTCAATGCACAGTGCCGTGTCGATGTGCGGTGTCGATGCGCAGTGCGTTGTCGATGTGCAATGCGGTGTCGGCGTGGTTCGAATGCGCGCAATCTCTGCCGGGGAGACGGCCGGAGCTGAGCTCCCACCAGACGCGCGCGCGGGCGCAGCCTGGGACGCCTTTCGCACGCTGCGGCACCACTGCACAAGCAAAAATTTGAAATGAGAATGTTAATTATTTATATGGATTACGCGCGTGAGGGATGGGCAGATTGCTACCTGGAATAGATGACCTTTAATTTGCAATCATTAAAGCACGTACGTGTGTGCGTGCGTGTGTGTGTGTATATATATAATGTTATTTTAAATATTTGTTTTGCAATTCTCCAGGAGCGTTGTCCGGCCGTCTGGCTCGGCGGTGGAGCGAGCGAGAGGCTCGCTCCGAAGGGTCGTGAACTTTACCGCTCCAAACTGAGTAACAAAAATATGCATTTAGAAGTTCACTCAGCCACGTCACTCCGTCCCTGCATGAATTAGTAAGTTAATTAATTCATCATCATCACGATCATCAACACCATTATCAACATCATTATCATTACGATCATGAACACCATCATCAACATCATCATCACGATTATGAACACCATCATCAACATCATCATCACGATCATCAACATCATTATCATTACGATCATGAACACCATCATCAACATCATCATCACGATCATGAACATCGTCATCAACACCATCATTAACATCATCATCATCATCACAATCATCATCTCGCTCCGAAGGGTCGTGATCTTCACCGCTCCAAACTGAGTAAAAAATATATATTCATAGAAGTTCACTCAGCCATGTCACTCCGTCCCTGCATGAATTAGTAAGTTAATTAATTAATCGTCATCATCATCATCACGATCATCAACACCATCATCAACATCATTATCATTACGATCATCAACACCATCATCAACACCATCATCACGATTATGAACACCATCATCAACATCATCATCACGATCATGATCACAATCATCAACATCATCATCACGATCATGAACATCGTCATCATCACGATCATCAACACCATCATTAACACCATCATCAACATCTTCACGATTATCAACACTATCAACATCATCATCATCATCAACACCATCATCAACACCTTCAACAACATCATCATCAACACCATCATCAACACCATCAACAACATCATCATCATCACGATCATCAACATGATCATCAACACCATCATCAACATCATCATCATCACGATCATGAACACCATCATGAACACCATTATCAACACCATCATCAACACCATCATCAACATCATCTTCAACATCATCATCAACATCATCAACACCATCACTCGGGGTCGAGTGTGAATGTCCTCATCACGCAGCCTGTTTGTGGATCTTCAGATGGCTGAAGAGGCCGATCCGAGAAGCCGCGGATTCTGCTGCGGTTAATTAATGACTTCGCAGTCAATTAGTCGGCGTGCGATATTCCTTGGGGGCCCCGCTGCAATGTCGATGGAGGGTCTTGATTGTTCCTCGTGTCTCCTTGTTTCCTAGTCGCTGCTGCTGCTGCTACTGCTGCTATGCTCGCATCACCACCACGGAACTCCCCATGTCAAATAGCCCGGGGCAACCGGCGAAACAGAAACCATCATCAACATCATCATCAACACTATCATCAACATCATCATCAACATCACGATCATCAACACCATCATCATCCCCAAAAACATAATCATCGCGTTCATCAGCACCACCATCAACACCATCATTAGCATCAACACCATCATCAACATCAGCATCATCATCATCAACATAATTAACATCATCATGAACAACATCATCAGCATCATCAACATCATCATCAACATTTTCATCAACATCATCATCAACGTCATCATCATCACCATCACCAGCATCATCATCATCAACGTCATCATCATCACCATCACCAGCATCATCAACATCATCAACATCATCACCATCAACTTCATCAACATCATGAACACCATCATCAACATCATCATCATCAACACCATCATCAACACCATCATCATCATCAACATCATGAACAACATCATCAACATCATCATCATCACCATCAACTTCATCAACATCATGAACACCATCATCAACATCATCAACATCATCATCATCACCATCAACTTCATCAACATCATGAACACCATCATCAACATCATCAACATCATCATCATCATCACCATCAACTTCATCAACATCATGAACACCATCATCAACATCATCAACACCATCATCAGCAACATCAGCGTCATCGTCCGTTGTAACAAAGCAACACAAACCGACACTCAAACTAACCGTGGGCCCTACGAAGTCAAAACCACCCAGTAGATAATCGAGCTGTGGTTGTCCCATAGGATGAGACTAATCGCCCCACCAAAGAATCATAGAATTTTACACCGTTCCCTCGGGGCTGTTAAATGAGCTCGGAGCCACCACCTCAATGGTCATTTGAACAAGATTATAACTTCGCATTCAGATAAAATTAACCAGAAAGGCAACTTCCCCCACCCCCATCCCAACAAAAAAGTTACGTGTTTTATTTTAGTTCTCCGGCAGTTGTTTATCGCTGCAATGCTCGAGGAGGTTTCAATGACGGCACGGCCAAGCCGGAGGAATCCTCCCGAGATCCAAATCACAGCGCACGGAGAGAGAGGGCCCGCCGAGTAGATCCACTATCGCTGCCCTAGAAAACAAGAAATTGTCTGATCTTGGGGCAGTGTTTACACATGGCCCCAGAGAGAGAGAGAGACAGAGAGAGAGAGAGGGAGGGAGGGAAGACCGCTTTCGTTCCTTAGCCCCTACCACAATCTCCTCGCCCGTACGTCCAAGGGAGACTCTGACCAAATGGAAACCAAACATCAATCTCATGAAAGTTTGCTCGGATTCATTTGCTCCCCCCCCCCCGTCTCTCTCTCTACGCGGCCGCGTGCCATTTGTGGTAGGCCATCAAACGAGCGGCACCTACTGGAACCTTCTCTCTGTCCCGGTGGCAGAGGTCATTTATTTATTATTATTCCCAATTTTACTTCTGAAAATGTAATACTTTGACATGCGCGCCTGCGTATATATGTTGGGGAGCGGTGGTCTAGCGGTTAGCGCTACGCTGCGCGACAAATCTGGCGACCCGGGTTCGGTTCCCGCTCACGGCCAACACCCGTGACGATTATCTGAACCGGTTCTGGGTCTCTCCTAGGTCGACTCAACCTCAAATGAGTACCTGGTGCAGGTGTGTAGTAAACATCGCCACTGTGGAGACAAAGGCGGCCGGGCGTGGTGCTGGCCACCCACTCCCTCGTGTGCCGTTCCGGCCTTCACAGGTGCTACTCGCTAACAGCGAGCATCTCGAATGATCCAGCAGCATCCCACCGTCTTGTTGTGTGATGACGCTACGTCGAGACGGCCGCTACACGACCGCCCGTTGCTCCAACTCACGCAACGCGGTTCCGGTCACTCATCCGGTCGGCAAGAGAATCGTTAACCGTTTGTTGATGGCGGCCGTGAGAAAGACATCGAAAATCGGATCGCCACGCACGGTAGCCCAGCGCGCTAACCGTTGCGCCACCGCTCCCCAACAAAGCACGCGAGCGAATGCACGCACAGGCGCAGACGAGCGGGCACGCGCATGCAAATTCCAAATCACAAATAAGTGAATCAGCGAGTGTGCAGCTGGGAGTAGGCTGACAAATGCAAGCGACGGGCTGCTGAATTTAAACACCGTGCATTTGCAGTCCGGGGCCTTGGTATGTTTTTTTTGTCGTCGTCATCGTTGTTGTCGTCGTTCTCTCCTCTAAACACGTTTCACTTCTCGCGTCGCAGTTGACAGATCACCAGGTTTCAGTTTTTTTCTTTTTTCACACTTTTGTTATGTAGGCTAGGCGTTAGTCACAAACCGCACCTCTCCATAACAAAGGCTCAGTCTTTTGTTATGCAGTCTATTCTTAGTCTTAAGCCTCACCTTACCATATTAATAAAAAGCGTGCCTTTCCGGGCCCTTCCCCCCTCAACCATTATATATACGGAGTGGTAGCTCTTGTAATCTCTCATTTACTTGATACAGCTGTCGTGGCTGTGACGGTTCCACCTGAAGACGGAAGCTTGTGTTGCCTCCGAAACGTCGTGATTTTTTATTTTTTATTTTTATTTTTTATTTTTATTTTCCTTTTATTAATTTTAATTTAATTTTTTTACCTACGTGACTTTACCTAAAAAACCTAAGAATATTGATAGATCACCTCGGGGTGTCGGATGGATGAAGACGACAACATTCCCAACAACAACAACAACAGCAACAACAAAAACCAAGCGCAGTTCCAGACGAGGAGAGAGCGGTGGCATCTCTCTCGCATTCTGTCCTCACACGCATCCTGGGTTTAACCTGCTGGCTGGATTGTGTGAAGAGCTCACAAATCCTTGAAAGATCTGGGCAAAGTCCCATCGGTGAGCTCCTCCGACAGGCAAGGCTGCGTTGGCTGGGTCATGTAGCCCGCATGCCCAGCCACCGCATGCCTAAACAGCTTTTGTTCGGCCGGATCGAGGGGGCTTAACGAGTGTGAGTCTATGGATCTATTGTGTGTGAGTCTTTGGGTCTCTGTGTGAGTCTATGGGTCTGTGTGAGTCTATGGGTCTCTGTGTGAGTCTTTGGGTCTCTGTGTGAGTCTTTGGGTCTCTGTGTGAGTCTATGGGTCTCTGTGTGAGTCTATGGGTCTCTGTGTGAGTCTATGGGTCTCTGTGTGAGTCTTTGGGGCTCTGTGTGAGTCTATGGGTTTCTGTGTGAGTCTTTGGATCTCTGTGTGAGTCTATGGGTCTGTGTGAGTCTATGGGTCTCTGTGTGAGTCTTTGGGGCTCTGTGTGAGTCTTTGGGACTTTGTGTGAGTCTATGGATCTACTGTGTGTGAGTCCTTGGGTCTTTGTGTGAGTCTATGGGTTTCTATCTTCTTCGTGTGGCTGATGTCGATGTAGATACCAACAGCTGCGATGTTGCATCGAGGTGGTTGATGGGCCAGGTGATGTCGTCAGGAGTTAGCTGAGTGGTGAATCACCGCTGCTGTGAAGATGCCTCCTCCTACTCCTTCGTGTTTGTCCCTCGGGGTACTGAGGTACACATTTCACGTCCCATGCTACTGGGTGCTAACCACAATGTGGGCATCTGTGAAAAAGAGGTTTATCGCTCAGCGGATACCTCCAGGAGAAATAAAATATTCCCATTTTGATTCGGTCTCCGCACACACGGACGGAGAGAGTTTTTCAAATTTTCCATTTTTAATTTTCCAACACCGATGATCATGATGTTTAATTTACAAACGTCACGAATCTCTCAAGGCAATCGACACCATCAACCTCAAGCGCTAATTCCGCCGCTTGAAATCTACACTCGCGCATCATTTTCCCTCCCAATCACCCGTCAAACCCACCGACTCGGCGTTGCGTAATTGCTCATAATGACGGAGATATCATTTAACGAAAAAAGAAAAGAAACGCCGATGAACTCAAATGTAATTCTTGGGATAATTTTCTCGCGCTCCGCTCACTCGGTATCTCCACGAACGGCACACTCAGTCACCTTAATGCGCTTTATCTCTCTCTCTTTTGATTTTAAATAACTGCAGATACAGGCTTGCAACGTGGGCGTCGATACCATCGTGACATTAAACGATGATGTTATTACGAACTGGCTTAGATAATCGCTCACGACAACTCCTGCGATCTCCTTCCCACACCGCAGTCGCATCATCACCACCGCCACCACCACCGCTATCACAGCAACACAACTATAAAACAAAGACACCCGTATGGGGCCGTCCATAAATGACGTCACGCACCTAGGGGGGGGGTGGTCAGACGTTTGTGACGATGTTTGACGAGGAGGGGGGGGGTTGAGAAATGTGACGTCACATCAAAATGCGCAACTTTAAATCAATATAGACAACACGTTCTACTTAATTAAATCGACGATTTAATAAATGTTTTCTCCTAAAACATCAGAGTGCAGCGCCACATAAAATATGCACTACAATGACGATAGTTTAAAGCGATTTGAAGCATGTTTTTGGTTCTTTTGGTAAAGTCACGTATAAGGGAAATAATAAAATAATAAAAATGAAACATAATAAAATAATTCTCACGACGTTTCGGCCACAACGCAAGCAGCCGTCCTCAGGTGACGGTATAGTTTAGCCTAGGACACTTTATCTCCCCGGGTAAACTCTGGCCTGGGACAAACTATACCCGGGTTTAATCGGGGCAAGGGTTATTTTAGCCTGTTACACCAGGCGACGTAGTTAACATCTCCTAGCCACCGTGATGATGAGAGAGAGACACGCAAACTCCAAATATACAGCAGGTGTCAGGGTCGGGATCGAACCCACGACCTCCTAAATACCAGGCGACGTAGTTAACATCTCCTAGCCACCGTGATGATGAGAGAGAGACACGCAAACTCCAAATACACAGCAGGCGACATGGTCGGGATCGAACCCACGACCTCCTGCATACAAGGCGAGGTAGTTAACATCTCTGAGCCACCGTGATGATGAGAGAGAGAGACACGCAAACTCCAAATACACAGCAGGTGTCAGGGTCGGGATCGAACCCACGACCTCCCGCATACCAGGCGATTTGCACGAGCATAGAAGCGCGCACACACACACAAACACTTTTCATATTTGATAATTGCGTATTAAAAAAATATATATTTTAAAGGCGAAAGCCATCAATGCCACACCCCGGGAGAAAGTGTAGCATCCTCATCCCAACGGAGGAGGCCGGGCGGAGTTGGCAGAATGGGTGCCGAGGGTTCTTATCGCGAGCCACCCTCTTTTTGAGTCATGAGCCTTCAAGCACCGCTCCCGGCTTCCCACAGGAAATCCCAACAACAACCACCACCAACAACAAAACAGCAACATCTCTTTCGCACCCCCTCTCTCCGTGCTACGTAATCTAGCTCAGGACACTTTCATTTCGAGATTTCAAGGCCCTCCACACCGCGGGTTCCATGAATAACGACGTGGGTGGAATGTATTGCTTCTTGTTGTTGTTGTTGTTTACGATAAGGTTGGTTGTTAATTTCTTAATGACCGTTCTATTTATCTCCACCCCCCCCACCCCCTCCTCTCTCTCCTGGTAGTCTGTGTTTTTTTTTTATAAGCAAAATTAATCATGGACATTGTTATCCAAGTCTCGCTACTCTACAACAACAACGACTGCTGGGCCCTTAGGCCTGCAGAGGCCAGCATTGAAAGTACACATGCTTGTTTATGGCCACGTAACGTCCGAATTACGTCCCGATAGCCATTAACTAAAACAACGCGTCCATTAAATCACTGCACACACACACAAAAACAACGCACACAGTCGCTTCAAGGGGTCTGCTTCGCCATCCACTCACTCACTCACTCACCTATCCACCTACACGTTCAACCAACACTTATCCACCCACCCACTCACTCATTCACTCACTCACCCACTCAATGACTCACTCATCCACCTACACGTTCAACCACCACTCATCCACCTACCCACACTCATCCACTCACTCACTCACTCACCCCCCTACACAATCAACCACTCACTCACTCAACCATTATCTCACTCACCCACCTACACAATCAACTACCCACTCATCAACCCACTCACTTATCCACTCATTCACCCACTCACTGACTCACCCATCCACCTACACATTCAACCACCCACGCATCCACCCACCCACCCACTCATCCACTCACTCACCCACTCACCCACTTACTCACCCACCGACACATTAAACCACCCACTCACTCACTCACAAATTCAACTACCTACCCACCCACTCACCCACCCACTCACCCATACACTCAAAGAAAGATCCCCCGTATAGCCTTAACAAACAGTTGGGGCAAGTGTTGTTAGCGAGCACCTATAAAAACCGGCACGGCACACGAGGGAGGTGGGTGGCCAGCACCACGCCCGGCCGCCTTTCTCTCCCCAGTGGCGATGTCTACACACCGCACTAGGTGCTCATTTGAGGCTGAGTCAACCTAGGGGACGGCCAGGACCGGTTAAGGTAATCGTCACCGGTGTTGGCCATTAGCGGGAATGGAACTCGGGTATGCGGCTACGTAACGCAGCTACGCTATCCACTCCACTACCGCTCCCCCCTCAAATGAAAATGCGTGTTCTGTGTCTCACGCCATTCATATCACTAATGGGCGTGCAACGATGCATTAATGCCTTCATTGAGGACACGTATTCTCCCACGCCCGCTCCTCCGCTCACCATACGGACGTCGCAAATTGAACGCCGCAACGTGACAATTTCAGATTGTAACCTTGCTGAATTCCAGACACGTTTGAACCCTCATCTTTAGCTAAATAAAGATTTTATTTTATTTTACCAGGTAAGGCCGCACTGAGCTGTATCGCTCTTTTTTTAGAAGCCACCTGGCCACAAATGGGGGCTCGACGAAGTGGCTCAATCGCGTGGAAATTTATAGCAGCCAAATAATCGAAACGCGCGGTGTTCATTCGAAATGCCGAGGTGGGGAAACGCCGTAGGTACACGGAGACAAATCCACGCGACCATCAGGGTCGGGATCGAACCAAAGACCTCCTGTATACCAGGCGATGTAGTCAACATCTCCTTGCTACAGTGATGATGATGAAAGAGAGAGACACGCAAACTCCAAATATACAGCAGGCGTCAGGGTCGGGAACGAACCCACGACCTCCTGTATACCAGGCGAGGTAGTCAACATCTCCTAGCCACCGTGATGATGATGAAAGAGAGACACACACAAGCTCCTAATATACAGCAGGCGTCAAGGTCGGGATCGAACCCACGACCTCCTGTATACCAGACGAGGTAGTCAACATCTCCTAGCCACCGTGATGATGATGGGAGAGAGAGAGACACGCAAACTCCAAATATACAGCAGGCGTCAGGGTCTGGATCGAACCCACGACCTCCTGTATACCAGGCGAGGTAGTCAACATCTCCTTGCTACCGTGATGATGATGAGAGAGAGAGACACGCGAACTCCAAATATACAGCAGGCGTCAGGGTTGGGAACGACCCTACGACCTCCTGCATACCAGGCGAGGTAGTTAACATCTCCTAGCTACCGTGATGATGATGATGAGAGAGAGAGAGACACACACAAACTTCAAACATACAGCAGGCGTCAGGGTCGGGATCCAACCCACGACCTCCTGCATACCAGACGAGGTAGTCAACATCTCCTAGCTACAGTGATGATGATGATGATGATAGAGAGAGAGACACGCAAACTCCAAATATACAGCAGCAGGCGTCAGGGTCGGGATCCAAACCACGACCTCCTGTATACCAGGCGAGGTAGTCAACATCTCCTTGCTACAGTGATGATGATGAGAGAGAGAGACACGCAAACTCCAAATATACAGCAGCAGGTGTCAGGGTCGGGATCGAACCCACGACCTCCTGTATACCAGGCAAGGTAGTTAACATCTCCTAGCTACCGTGATGATGTTGATGGGAGAGAGAGACACGCAAACTCTAAATATACAGCAGCAGGCGTCAGGGTCTGGATCGAACCCACGACCAGGCGAGGTAGTCAACGTCTCTTCATGGCTTGCTCTCTGCAAAGGTTTTTAGCGGCGTGCCCGCAATTTCCGTGACACCGCCACCAAAGTCTCTCTTCCTCCTCCCCCGCCTCCTCCCCCTCTTCCTCGTGCTCATCCTGCGTCTGTTCCCAGTGACACCGACTAATTCAATCATCTCCGGTCGGCTCAGTACGATAATTCTTTTTCTCTCATTTTTTTTTTTGGACAGACGCTGCTGCGAGTGGCCCATTAAACGCAGCACCACCACTGACTGCCCTCTGCCTCCCCCCTGCACACTCGTATCGTCCTCTCCAGCGGAGTTGGTGTTGCGTCGCTCTATCTATATATATAGAGAGAGAGCAGCACTGGTATATAATAGGTCTAATCGTGACGCTCATGATTGTTCAAGAGATTGCGCCGTACCTGTTAAGAATATTCACTCTCGTTACTTTCGTGCCCTTGAGCGACAATTTTTTTAATCCTTTATATTAAGTTCACTTGCGTGCTTGCTTGCTTGCGCGCTTACGACCGTGCAAATCTTTCGGTCGTGTTTTAACCCACTTCCCGTGATCCAATCGAGCTGACATTTTGCACACAGACTCGTTGTGCGTGACAATTCATTTTCGTGAAAGCATTTTTCCAAAATTTTACACTTTTTAGATTTTTTTTTTTTATATTTAATTACCAATTGCTTAATGGTGGCAGGCAATCATCTGACCCATAGGTCGCAGCCATCTCAAGCCAGAGGACGAGAGGACTCTAGCCGCCACGCATATAAAGGATTTATAGTGAAAAACTTTGTTTTTACGGGTTAATTTTTTTTTCGTCGTCATCTTTGATCATGAACAGTCCACTGCCGGATGAAGGCCTCCCCCTTCAACCCCCCTCCGTAAGGCCCCCACCCCACCTCGAGTCGTCACCGCCATTACTCACAGTTCCACGTGCACACGTACGCGCTCGAGATCATTCCATCGCTCCATCTCCCGCGGTCTCCCTCGCACGCTTTCCCCAATTCCTCCGCAGTTCGTCTCGAACCCACGGGCCGCCTCCTCCTCCTGGACGCGACTCATTCCCTGAGCGATCGTCACTAACCCCTTCCCCCCTTCCCGACCGAGTGTGTGTGTTCGCTATATCTCTTATGCACGTGCAGTGACTAACTCGGAGACGGTAAGACTTGGAGGCACGTCGGGGTTTACACTTTTATAATAATATTCTTAGGTTTTTTCGGTAAAGTCACGTAGGTAAAAAATTAAAATTAATGAAAGTAAAATAAAAATCAAATAAAAATCACGACGTTTCGGAGGCAACACAAGCTTCCGTCTTCAGGTGAAACCGTCACAGCACGCTTGCTGTATCAAAAAAAAACCGTCCTTATGGTTTACACCATAAGGAACCATACTATGGATTAAACAATGAGGGACCCTATGCTTCGTGACTGTCTTCCAGCTTGTCTCTTCCTCCGTGACTTCGTAACTGTCTTCCAGATCTCCTTCACGGCATTGTCTCACTACCAGTGATAGTTAGACCTCTTTCATTGCCTAGTCTCACCAACAGCGTTAGACCATTGCACAACGCCAAGAGGCGACCAGTCTCTTCACAGCAGCAGCAGAAGGCCGATCGCAGACGGGACAGCTTGACAGGCCGTCAACTGGAGGGGGGCCGTGAGGGGGGAGGGGCTGGAGGGGGGCCTGGGAGGGTGGCTGAAGGGGACGGGCACGCGAAGGGGAAACGCAGCCAAAACATTGCCACCGTGAGGTAACGCTCATTCACCGTGGCCAAAACGGACCCGATAATTAATCTTTTTCTTCTCTACAGCAAAAAGTGCCACCCCCCCCCCAACCGCCCCGCCCCCCTCCACCACCACCACCACCTCCCCCGAACATTGTAATAAGCAATCTTTACGGCGCCCGACTGTGCCTCTTTAACGGCCGTCACGCGGTCGTCTCAGCTGGAGGGGCGAGGAATGGACACGAGCAGCAGACGAACGAGAAAGGGCAAATTTATTTACGACGTTGGCAACGATCGTGGGTGACGGAGGGAGGAGGAGAGCCACTTACGACGATGACAACAATCTTACGAGTAACGACGGTGTCTCGTTTTTACACGGCGGCCCGCTCGCCCCAATTGCATTTCGCCGTCGAAAGTTTGCAGAGCGTCTGGTTGGATTGTATATCTTCTTGGTTCTTTCGGTAAAGTCACGTAGAAGGGAAGTAATAAAATGATAAAAATAAAACATATTAAAATAATTCTCACGACGTTTCGGCCACAACGCAAGCAGCCGTCCTCAGGTGAAGACCAGGTCTGTCGGGGAGACAGCGTCTGGTTGGATTGTATATGTTGGGGATTTGCTCTGCAACACAACCGGTGTTGCTGTACTGGTAACGAATTGGCCACCCTTTCCGACAGACCTGTTCTTCACCTGAGGACGGCTGCTTGAGTTGTGGCCGAAACGTCGTGAGAATTATTTTATTATGTTTTACTTTTATTATTTTATTATTTCCCTTCTACGTGACTTTACCGAAAGAACCAAGAAGATGGCCACCCTCTGTTTACGCGACAAACCTTACTAATTGGCTGTGTCGGGTGGTGATGAGTTTCACGACACTTTTATATAGTTACGCGATCTAACGAAAAAAAAAACGATTATATTGTGTGTTGGAGAGCAAATCGACAACATTTACCATCTGAGTACGACGTTTCGCCAGTAATTACAACTAGCTTCATCAGACGACGGCCAGATTTTATGGAAAAATCCTCCTGTTTTCGTTATCTTGGCATGTTCTGTTTACGCGACAAAGTTTACTGATTGGCTGTGTCGGGTGGTGGCGGGATTAACGACACATTTAAGTCTCCTCCTACTACGTGTTACATTTGTGAATGTTTTTTTTGTTCCTTCGCTATGAAAAGTATTTGACGATTCCTTTTCTCGCGCCTCCTCGAAACCGTGAGCCCGGTCCCAACGCGCCGTGGCGACCACGTGGGGTGTGTGAGGCTCTTTGGAACACCAAAGACAAAGATTCGCCCCTCCCCCCACCACCACGTATAGCCTTGACAGACTTTCAGGGCAAGTGCTGGGAAGTTGGGGGGCTGGAGGGGCCAGGGAGTGGTAAGGGGCGCTGGGAGGCTGGGGTGTTGTGGGGAGAGTTGGGGGGCTCGTGGGCTGGGGGGTGGTGAGGGGAGTTGAGGGGGTTGGGGGGTGGTGAGTGGAGTTGAGGGGAGTTGGGGGGCTGGGGGATGGTGAGGGGAGTTGAGGGGGTTGGGGGGTGGTGAGTGGAGTTGGCGGGCTGAGGGGCTAGGGGGGTGGTGAGTGGAGTTGGGGGGTAGGGGGGTGGTGAGTGGAGATGGGGGGCTGGGGAGTGGGGGGCTGGAGAGTGGGGGGCTGGGGAGTGGGGGGCTGGGTGTCCAATCAAGGTGAAAGCAGCGTGGGTACGTCACGGTGATCGCTTCTCATTCATTCGTCCTCCGATTTGTTCTTGTGTTTGCTCATTCGGCCGGAGCGCATTTATCAATTGAACGCACCACCATTCGTCTTTACAAATCGAGCAGTCGACGTCTCGGAGTGGTCAGCCTGCAGCAGCCGCTACTCAACCTGGCGACCCGAGTTTCCAATTCCTTCCGTGTCACGGTCAACATCAGCGACCTCTCCCCACCATCATCCGCTTCCCAAACCAGCACCGACCAGCGTGGTGAAGTATATCCCATCTCGAGAAGTCACCGATGCTGATGAACATCGCTGCCTCTGGTCGCTCGCCATCGATTCGGGACGCCGCAATTTCGGGATGTTAACTACCTCGCCTGGTGTACAGGAGATCGTTGGGTCGATCCCGACTCTGACGCTTACTGTGTATTTGGAGTTTGCGTGTCTCTCTCTCTCTCATCATCATCACGGTGGCTAGGAGATGTTAACAACCTCGCTTGGTATGCAGGAGGCCGTTGGGTCGATCCCGACTGACGCCTGCTGTGTATTTGGAGTTTGCGTGTCTCTCTCAGTCTCAGCATCATCACCAGTGGCTAAGATGTTTACTACCTTGCCTGGTATGCAGGAGGTCGTTGGATCGATCCCGACTCTGACGCCTGCTGCTGTATATTTGGAGGGTGCGTGTCTCTCTCTCTCTCATCATCACGGTGGCTAGGAGATGTTAACTACCTCGCCTGGTATGCAGGAGGCCGTTGGGTCGATCCCGACTGACGCCTGCTGCTGTATATTTGGAGTTTGCGTGTCTCTCATCATCATCACGGTGGCTAGGAGATGTTAACAACCTCGCCTGGTATACAGGAGGTCGTTGGGCTGACGCCTGCTGTATATTTGGAGTTTGCGTGTCTCTCTCTCCCCGTGGTCGCGTGGATTTTTCTCCGGGTCCTCCGCTTTTTCCCTTCGCATTTAGAATCAGCATCACGCATTTCGAGTGTTTGCCAAGTGCTATAAATTCCCAAATGATGATGAAAAGCCACTTTCACTTGTGATGGCCCGGTCACTCTGAAGAAGAGCTACGTAACTCAGGGGGGGGGGAGGCTTTTACCCGGTAAAATAAAATTTGAAAAAAAAATTCGTTTTAGTTTAGATTCCTCTCCGTCTGCTCGATTTCGCACGTGTAGCTGAGAGGTTCACACGTGCGGCCACTCAAAGGTCGGCCGGTCTTTAAATCGCCACCCCCACTGCACCCACCGCCATCTGGCTCGGAGAGCTCCGGGCAAGACCTTGATACCCGTGTGGATTTGTCGACTTTGCGTGTGTTCGTCCCATCGTAGAGATTAAACCATGATGATGATTGTTATCATTACGATACTGTTAATGAGAATAATAATAATACTAATGTTGTTGTACATTTGACATTCACACCATTGTCATAGCGCAGGGCTGTCACGGCTGAATACTGGGCAATGATGAACACGATTTATTCTGAGCGATTTCACGGATCGATGGAAAATTCGGAGGCGTGCAGCCACAACTCCGAGTCTCTCACGCGCCGGACCGAACAGGTGAGAAAGCCTGACTGGCTGAAAGACTCAACGAGTGAAAGCCTGAACCAGTGAGAGTCTGAACAGGTGAGAGTCTGAACCAGGTCAGAGTCTGAACCAGGTGAGAGTCTGAACCAGGTCAGAGTCTGAACCAGGTCAGAGTCTGAACCAGGTGAGAGTCTGAACCAGGTCAGAGTCTGAACCAGGTGAGAGTCTAAACCAGGTGAGAGACTGAACCAGGTGAGAGACTGAACCAGGTGAGAGACTGAACCAGGTGAGAGTCTGAACCAGGTGAGAGACTGAACCAGGTGAGAGCCTGAACCAGTGAGAGTCTGAACAGGTGAGTGCCTGAACCAGGTGAGAGACTGGACCAGGTGAGAGTCTGAACCAGGTGAGAGCCTGAACCAGGTGAGAGTCTGAACCAGGTGAGAGTCTGAACCAGGTGAGAGCCTGAACCAGGTGAGAGTCTGAACCAGGTGAGAGCCTGAACCAGGTGAGAGCCTGAACCAGGTGAGAGCCTGAACCAGTGAGAGTCTGAACAGGTGAGAGTCTGAACCAGGTGAGAGCCTAAACCAGGTGAGAGTCTGAACCAGGTGAGAGCCTGAACCAGGTGAGAGCCTGAACCAGGTGAGAGCCTGAACCAGGTGAGAGTCTGAACCAGGTGAGAGATTGAACCATGTGAGAGCCTGAACCAGGTGAGAGACTGAACCAGGTGAGAGTCTGAACCAGGTGAGAGACTGAACCAGGTGAGAGACTGAACCAGGTGAGAGTCTGAACCGGGTGAGAGCCTGAACCAGGTGAGAGACTGAACCAGGTGAGAGACTGAACCAGGTGAGAGACTGAACCATGTGAGAGCCTGAACCAGGTGAGAGACTGAACCAGGTGAGAGTCTGAACCAGGTGAGAGACTGAACCAGGTGAGAGTCTGAACCAGGTCAGAGTCTGAACCAGCTGAGAGTCTAAACCAGGTGAGAGACTGAACCAGGTGAGAGACTGAACCAGGTGAGAGCCTGAACCAGGTGAGAGACTGAACCAGGTGAGAGTCTGAACCAGGTGAGAGCCTGAACCAGGTGAGAGACTGAACCAGGTGAGAGCCTGAACCAGGTGAGAGCCCACGCCACCAGCTCAGCTGCCCTACGCCGTCTCCACGCTTTGCCCTTTCACATCGGGCACCTAAAGACGCAATTTTATCGATCGCACGCGTGAGCTTTTGCTGTGCCTTTTTACACCTGATGAAGGAAGCTTGTGTTGCCTCCGAAACGTCGTGATTTATTATTTTATTTCTATTATTATGTCTATAATTTAGATTATTTATTTTTATTCCTAGATATTTATTTATTTACGTATTTACTTCCACCTACGTGACTTTACCGAAAAACCCTAAGAGTATGAATCCTTGCAGTCACGAAAGCTTCAAATCTAGAATCTCGGTTGTATTGCTCCCTTCTCCTAGCAAGATGAGTTAAAAGGTCTACGCGTCTGTCCAGAAGTGCATCTCCTCCCTCCCTCCCTCTACACTTCGGCCGGGATTCCGTCGATACCGGGTGCCTTGTGTGATTTAAGCTTCTTGATGGCAGATGCAACCTCTGCCCGTGTTGGTGGGGTGTCGGATTCAGTCATCTTGGCTACGGATGCTTCTCGGACGGTCCGCTTGCTTGCGAAGAGAGCCCGCTAAAGTGTTCTGACCATCGACGCATGAGAGCTTCCACAAAAAGGTTGTGCCATCTGATGATCTTAAGAGGGCCCTGTTTCCAGTGCGAGGGTCCATACACTCAGCGTTGGGCTTCGTACCATTGTCGTTGTGTCCCACATGCCAGCACACAGCTGCGTCCTTTCAGCGAGGTCTGCCCACCGGTTGTTTCTTTGTTTGCAAGCTTTGTCTGCAAGGTTTTTGTTGCGCAGCGCATTGTGCCGCTTTTGTGACTTGGTCACTGGGACGGGCGGGTAGTTTGTAAGATCTCATGAACTTTGTTTCGCGTTGCTCTTTGAAAGAGAAAGGAGAGAAGGGAGAGAGAGGAGAGAGAGAGAGAGAGCGTCTTTATCTCTCAAGGTCACGTCCACCGTGCATGCCCTCCGTGCGTTCTGGCACGGAGATGCACAGCGCACCCAATCCCCCACCCTCTCCCAACCAACACCACCCACACACATTCAACTCAAGGGCGTAAATCATTTTAATTCTATTTTTCATGAATACAAAAAATCTCGAAGCCCCCGCACGGTGCGGCGGTTATCAGCGCCGCTGTGACTCGCAACGCAAAGGGAGTCGGTTCGATTCCAACTCCCGGTGTGGCATTTGGAACAATGGGGGGGGGGGGGGCAATTTCTGAAATCTGCCCCGCCCCCCACGTTCAACCCCCCCCCCTTCACTAACCCCCACCTTCCCACTGCATCTTATCGCCCAGAGAAAAATAACAAAGATTAACACAGACAGATCGCGTGTGGTGGGGCAAACTGTGGTTGTGTCTCGGTCTTCTAATATCTTGATTTGAAGCTTTCGTGACTGCAGGAATCCATACTATTCATAATCAACGTTTTTGAGTTTAGATCGCGTTATTTATAAATGTGTCGTAACCCTCCACCACCCGACACGGCCAATCAGTAAAAAAGTGTCACGTTGACAAAAGACAAATAGTTCACTGCTTTAGCCCACCGGTGTGTTGAAGCGTGAAACCACAACATTTACAATTTGAGTAGTACGACGTTTCGCTGGTAATTGCATCCAGCATCATCGGAATCCATACTCTTTGGTTCTTTCGGTAAAGTCACGTGGAGAAGAAAAATTAAATCAATCACGACGTTTCGGGCGTAACACAAGCGTACCATCATCAGGTGACATCAGGTGTCACATCAGGTGACACCTGATGATGGACGCTTGTGTTGCGCCCGAAACGTCGTGATTTATTTTATTTGTCTTCTAATATGTCTGTAGGTGCACAGGACGTGTGAGCTTAGATGCCCCCCCCCCCCCGCCTCTGCCCCCACCACCCCGCGTCCCCAAAGTGTGCCCTTTAACCTTAAATAATTCAAAGAGTCTTATGACACTTCAATCCAATTCCCGAGGAATTTCCTCCTCCGTTGACGCCGTCCAACATTCCCATCCATAATCCGTCCTTCACTCATCATTCCTCCGACGGCCGCATCCACGGAGCGAGGTGTCCTTTAATGCGCCGCCCTGCCAACGCGTGCCTCTCGATAGCAAGCAGGCGCAGCCCTGCAACTGCCTGGCTAGCAGCTCCACCTCTAGCGGCCTCTCTGAGGCTGCTTTTATTTATTTTTACACGCTTTTATTCACTACCTCTGTCTGTTTGTTGTATCTTAAAATTTTTGCAACTCAATTTTGACCCACTTCCCAATGTGGCATCGACTGAAAACTTCGTATACTTATGTCACACTCATGACAATACCATATTCTCTGTCTATTTAAGGCCACCCCACAAAGACGATCTCCCTCTCTGTACCTGTGTTACTCTCTCTATGTATCTTGGTGATATCTGTCTGCTTATATGTCTGTCTATAGTTTTCTGGTTAGATTTTTTGTTGCTATTTCATTTATACCTGATGACGATTGCTTGTGTTGCAATCGAAACGTCGTATGCTATTATTTAATTTATTATTTTATCTTTATACGTGACTTTACTGAAAGAACCAAAGAATAATTCCTGCAGTCACGAAAGCTCCAAAATTAAGATTGAAAAATAAACAATTTTAACATTCTTTTTACACGCTTTCTATTAACTCACTCTGTCTGTTGTTGTATCTTCAAATGTTGCAACTCAATTTTTACCCACTTCCCAATGTGGTCTCGACTGCAAACTTGGTATACTTATGTCACACTGATGACAATACTATATTCTATTATAAAAAATAAAAAAATATATTTTTCTAAATATTATTTTTACACGCTTGCTATTAACTCACTCTGTCTGTTGTTGTATCTTCAAATCTTGCAACTCAATTTTAACCCGCTTCCCAATGTGATATCGACTGCAAACTTGGTATATTTATGTCACACTGATGACAATACCATATTCTATCATTAAAAATAAACATTTTAACATTCTTTTTACACGCTTTCTATTAACTCACTCTGTCTGTTGTTGTATCTTCAAATGTTGCAACTCAATTTTTACCCACTTTCCAATGTGGTATCGACTGCAAACTTGGTATACTTATGTCATACTGATGACAATACTATATTCTATCATTAAAATTTTTAAAATATATATATTTTTTAACATTATTTTTCATATGTTATTTTCAGCTTGGGTCTAATTGTCCACGCTCAACTGACGTTGGCTGTAATTGACCACGGCCCCTTACGTTATGGCAAGCTTCGGGCCCACTTCCTGGAGTCGTGGAGTTCTGCCATTATTAGTACGTACATTTAATTAAAGTGTGTTTTTAAAAAAGTTTCTTTAATATCAATTATCGATACCTACGGTCCTCGTTTAACACGTTCCCGCAAAGTTCCCGAGTTAAGTAAAAATAAAAAAAACTGTTTCCCAACATCAATAACGGAACGGTCACATTTTTTGCGGGATACGATGTCCTACCACTACGCACACGCACGCCACGCCGCGTGATGGCAGGGCAAATCATTGAGGTGAGGATGTGCACGCCGCGTTGCTGTATCATTCCACGGACCGTATCACCGTACCGCTCAGCCGCGCAGCTCAAGAAAGTAGTTCCGTCGACCGCTCAGAAACCGCGTTACAACGGTGCGCGTTGTGCGAAAAGGCGTTCCCAAATGAAAGAACCGCGCTATAGCGACAACGCTGTGTATATCGTGTGAACACCGCCACGTGTTAAGCGAGGACTTGCCGTGACACAGAGAGATTAAGGTGGCCGAGGGGAGAGGGGGTGAGGGAGAGATGACATGCTGGCTGGGCTGGCTGGGCTGGCTGGCTGGGCTGGCTGGCTGGGCTGGCTGGGCTGGCTGACTGGGCTGGCTGGTTGGGTTGGCTGGCTGGGCTGGCTGGCTGGCTGGGCTGGCTGGCTGGCTGGGCTGGCTGGGCTGGCTGGCTGGGCTGGCTGGGCTGGCTGGGCTGGCTGACTGGGCTGGCTGGTTGGGTTGGCTGGCTGGGCTGGCTGGCTGGCTGGGCTGGCTGGCTGGGCTGGCTGGGCTGGCTGGGCTGGCTGGCTGGGCTGGCTGGCTGGGCTGGCTGACTGGGCTGGCTGGTTGGGTTGGCTGGCTGGGCTGGCTGGCTGGGCTGGCTGGCCGTCTGGCCCCCCATCGCACGCGACCCCCGAATGATTGTCCAAGCGCGACGCGCCCTTTGACACGGGGCCGGAATTAAGAATCGGTCACACCGGGAGATAGAATCGAAAACCAGCGCATTTCCTGCGTCGCAGTCCAGTGTTGCTAACCATTGCACCACGGCGTAACATCCTATGTCTAACACGTGTATTGTTTTTTTTTAATACGTTCATTAATTTTCAAGCATTATCTATTATTTTTGAAACCCATTTCAAATGCTTATGCCCAATGTCTGGTGCAAAACCCATCAATTTTTTGTTGTTGTGGCGTTAAAACAAATTGGGGTAAATCGTGGGCACTCCACTTCCTCGGAGACGGCCATGGTTCAGTGTAGAAGAAGATGAGGCCAAAATAACCCACTTAGGAATGGGTCTCTGTGACCTTTCGTGAAAATAAACATTCATAGAATTTACCTTCTCGCCTTCTGGGGGGTGGTGGGGGGGGTTTCGGGTGGTTCATTATATCTGGGGGAGGGGGGTCGAGTGGGTAGGCGCGAGGGGGGGTACCGATTGGTTCATTATATTGGAGGGGAGGGGGCGGGGGGGAGGATCCGATTGGTGCATTATATCGGGGGGGGAGGGGTGGGCGGAGGAGGGAGGTGCCGATTGGCTCATTATATCAGGGGTCGGGGGATGGGGGGTCGGGGGATGAGTGGGGGGCGGCACCGATTGGTTCATTATATTTGGGGGGGGGGGGGCGAGGTGCCGATTGGTTCATTAATTCGAGGTGGGGGTGGGGGGTTTGCGTGGCTCATTGTATCGGGAGGGAGGCCACCCGAACGGGGCATTAAAGATTGCCCGCAAAACGATGAGAGCGGTACAATGGGTGGCGCGGGGGGGGAGGGGCGGGGTCGACACGTGACGGAGCCGATCGATGATGCGGCCACTGAGCCATCCCGTCGCCATGACGACGGGAGGATGAAGCTGCCCGTTGATGAGCAGGAGGAGAGAGAGGAGTGGGGTCGCAAGTGTCCATTTGTTAAAAAGGGCGTCGGTTTTTATGTTGTTGCTACCCACGCGGGGGCACGCGAATCGGTCTCGGGTGAGATTCTCGCATTTCGTACGCTCGAATGCCAAAGAGAGAGGAGTGGTTCAGGGTAGTCGGATGGTGGTGGTGGTGGTAATTAACACAATGTGGTGGTGGTGGTGGTGATGGTGATGGTGGTGATACACAGCGTGGTGATGGTGGTGGTGATTAAACACAATGTGGTGGTGATTGAACACAGTGTGGGGGTGGTGGTGGTGGTAATTGAACACGTGGTGGTGGTTGAACGCAGAGTGGTGGTGGTGATGGTGGTGGTGGTGTTGGCCGTGAGCGGGAATCGAACCCGGGTCGCCGGGTTCATAGCGCAGCGTAGCGCTAACCACTGCACCACGGCTCCCCACACACAGACACACACACACAGCCAACAGCCTGTACACACACTGACTTGCAATTACATTGACGAGGCCTTCCTTCCGACAAGGAATTCACAAAATGTGGCATAAAAATTTCTACTTATTTATTTTAAATGTACACCATTGTATTTTTTTGACGCAGACGATTTTTAACTTTAATGCGACTATTTATATTTCGCACAAAAGGAACTCAGCGGTTAATTTTGGGCCAATTATTGCTCGAATAGCGACGGGCAATCCGCCGGCGAAGTGCGATCACTCATCCAGCGTCTAACCAATGCCCCTCCCACCCCTGCCCCGCCCCCTCCCTCACTGACGTGCGCGTCACAAAGGGTACAATGACGAGCACGTGGTCGTGGTGTGTTATTTTATGTTTCAATCGAGCGCGTTCTCGTAATGGCCACCTTTCAACGGACGAAGTCTACGCGTGGACTTTAATAAATGAATGAATGAATCTCCACACCCCGTGGAAGTGCATGGATGTCAGAATTGTTTGGTCGGTGATGTATCGCCGACTCAAAAGACCAATTACAGGCCTTGCGGTCCACGACCGACAACATAATTTGAAAGGCGTCGCAAGTTTATTTTAGAGATGTAAAAAAGAACGCTGACAGCTTTTGAAACTTTGTCAACAAAAATCGTCTATAAATTATACACTGTGGCAAGACGCTCGCTCGTTCTGTTAATCATCATATTTAAGTGATTTAAAAAAATCTAACAAAGACAAATATCACCCGTATAGCCTCGAACAAACTCTTGGGACAAGTGCTGTTAGTGGGTAGCAGCTATGAAGGCCGGCACGGCACACGAGGGGGTGGGGTGGCCAGCACCACGCCCGGCCGCCTTTGTCTCACGCGTGACGATGTTTACACAAGTACTCATTTGAGACTGAGTCGACCTAGGAGAGGCCCAGGACCGGTTCAGATAATCGTCACTGGGTCTGAGCGGGAAACGAACCCGGATCGCCGAGTTCGTAGCGCAGCGCGCTAACCGCTACACCACCGCGCCCCACACACACACGGAGTTATAAATGTATTTAACTTAACTTAGCTATTTATAACGAAAAAAACGTTTAATTTAGCAGGTAAAGCCCACTGAGCTATTAAGCTGTTCTTCAGAGACGACCTGGCCACACATTATAGCTCATCAGAGTGGCTCAATCATCATCATTATCATCATCATCACCACACGTGGGGATCTAACACATTGTCCTCCTGCGGAGGGAGCTGGTAGGAACGTTGGGTTGCTCGGTCAATGGCCTGCAGGGTCAACGGCGGCGTGGTGTATTCCGCAAATATGCCCGACTGTGAGGGCGGGCACAAGCCGGCGTGAGTAGGTTAAACGTTGAGTTTTATTAGGGCACCACGGGGTGACCAGCCCCTCCCCACCCAGCCCCACCCCTCCCACCCCCCTACCCCGCCCCAGATCTCCCCACCCAGCCCCTCCCCACCCTCCTCACCCAGCCCCTCCTCACCCTCCCCACCCAGCCCCTCCCTACCCAACCCCTCCCCACCCAGCCCCACCCTCCCCACCCAGCCCCTCCCTGCATGACGGACGGACACAATAATCCCCTGACGGGCTGGTGTAACCAGGAGGTTCCTACCAGCATAATACACAACCAAATCATGTAAAAGCGTTTTCCAGTAAAGGTGCGCAAAACCGGAGAAACCTGGAACGTCTCTACGTGTCTATCAGTGTGTCTATGGGTCTCTATGTACAGTGAGGGAAAAAAGTATTTGATCCCCTGCTGATTTTGTACGTTTGCCCACTGACAAAGAAATGATCAGTCAATAATTTTAATGATAGGTTTATTTGAACAGTGAGAGACAGAATAACAACCAAACAATCCAGAAAAACGCATGTCAAAATGTTATAAATTGATTTGCATTTTAATGAGGGAAATAAGTATTTGACCCCCTCTCAATCAGAAAGATTTCTGACTCCCAGGTGTCTTTTATACAGGTAACGAGCTGAGATTAGGAGCACACTCTTAAAGGGAGTGCTCCTAATCTCAGCTTGTTACCTGCATAAAAGACACCTGTTCACAGAAACAATCAATCAATCAGAATCCAAACTCTCCACCATGGCCAAGCCCAAAGAGCTCTCCAAGGATGTCAGGGACAAGATTGTAGACCTACACAAGGCTGGAATGGGCTACAAGACCATCGCCACGCAGCTTGGTGAGAAGGTGACAACAGTTGGTGCGAATATTCGCAAATGGAAGAAACACAAAAGTACTCTCAATCTACCTCGCCTTGGGGCTCCATGCAAGATCTCACCTCGTGGAGTTGCAATGATCATGAGAACGGTGAGGAATCAGCCCAAAACTACACGGGAGGATCTTGTCAATGATCTCAAGGCAGCTGGCACCATAGACGATGCACAAACTCTCTCTGGTCAGTGTTGCGGAGACTGTGGTCACAAGCCAGTCGAACAGAACCCCGAAACATGTCACGTGGACACGAAGGAGGTATCTTCACAGCAGCTGTGATTCACCAACTCCGCTAACTCCTGACGCCATCACCTGGCCCATGAATCACCTCTATATAACATCGCAGCTGTTGTTCTCTACATAAACATCAGCCATCGGATGAAGATAGAGATACATTGAGTCACATAGAGACCCATACTCACATGAAGAACCCTAGACTCACACAGAGACCCATAGACTCACGCAAAGATTCATAAACTCACAGAGAGACCCATAGACTCACGTGTAGACCCCTGGACTAACACAGAGACCCACAGACTCACACAGAGACCCATAGACTCACGCAAGGATCCATAAACTCACATGGAGACCTATAGACTCACAGAGAGACCCATAGACTCACATGTAGACCCATGAACTAACACAGAGACCCACAGACTCACACAGAAACCCATAGACTCACGCAAGGATCCATACACTCACATGGAGACCTATAGACTCACAGAGAGACCTATAGACTCACGTGTAGACCCATGAACTAACACAGAGACCCACAGACTCACACAGAGACCCATAGACTCACGCAAGGATCCATAAACTCACATGGAGACCTATAGACTCACAGAGAGACCCATAGACTCACATGTAGACCCATGGACTAACACAGAGACCCACAGACTCACACAGAGACCCATAGACTCACGCAAAGATCCATAAACTCACATGGAGACCTATAAACTCACAGAAAGACCCACAGACTCACGTGTAGACCCATGAACTAACACAGAGACCCACAGACTCACACAGAGACCCATAGACTCACGCAAAGATCCATAAACTCACATGGAGACCTATAGACTCACAGAAAGACCCACATACTCACGTGTAGACCCGTAGACTGTAACGCAGACCAATAGACTAATCCAGGACAGAACGGGGTAGGAGGAGACATCGTTATCACAGCAGCGATGATTCAGCACCCGCTCACTCCTGTCGCCATCACCTGGCTCATCAACAACCTCGATGCACAACATCGAGGTTGTTTCTCTCTACATCGACATCAGCCGCGCGAATAAGAAGAAGTGGGGACGTAACCAAGGAGATTGTATGATTAGTTGAACTTCTTTCGCACAGTACGTAGCCAACCGCGCTAATCGGAGGTGCAGATTTGGCGCAGCCTCAATGCTAATTTAGTGAGCAGGAAATCTCTCTGACATATATTCATTTCTGTAAGGGGGCTTTCAAAAATCCGAGGCGCAAAGATGCACTCCCCCACCCACCCACCCTCCCCCTCCCTCACTACCCCCCCCCCCTCCCCCCATTAATAGAGAGACCCCCAACAGCACACAGAGGCGTGTGCGTGTTGCCGTGTTGCGCATTCGCCACGCGATTTCCTCTGACACGTGACGACGGGGGGGGGAGGGGGGGGAGGGGGGGGGGTCACAGCCAGCGAGGGTGGCCGCGGTGGTTTAAATTAAAACGTCACTCGGCGTGTCGGGCATTCATCACGGAGGACCCCCCACCTCCACCCCCCCCCCCCCCCCAATTAAAGAGGGGGGCTCTTTAATTGTTGGGTGCTGGGCCCCTCCTCCCTCTTTAATTCCCACCTGGTTTTGTGGGAGGGTTCTTTTGTTGCGTGTCCCCACCCCCACCACCCGCTCCACCACCATCACTCGCACCACCCGCACCATCACCACACCCACCACCACCCGCACAACCACCACCACTCGCACCACCACCACCCGCACCACCCTCCTCTCCCCCACCCACCACTACCACCCGCACCACCACCACCCGCACCACCACCACCCGCACCACCATCTCACCCGCACCACCACCACCCTCCTCTCCCCCACCCACCACCACCACCCGCACCACCAGCACCACCACCACCACCCTCCTCTCCCCCACCCACCACCACCACCCGCACCACCTCCACCACCACCCGCACCACCCGCACCACCACCACCACCCTCCTCTCCCCCACCCAACACTACCACCCGCACCACCACCACCTCCACCCGCACCACCACCACCACCCTCCTCCCCCCCACCCGCACCACCACCACCACCCCCCTCTCCCCCACCCAACACTACCACCCGCACCACCACCACCTCCACCCGCACCACCACCACCCGCACCACCACCACCACCCTCCTCCCCCCCACCCGCACCACCACCACCACCCTCCTCTCCCCCACCCAACACTACCACCCGCACCACCACCACCTCCACCCGCACCACCACCACCCGCACCACCACCACCTCCACCACCACCCGCACCACCCGCACCACCACCACCACCCTCCTCTCCCCCACCCAACACTACCACCCGCACCACCACCACCTCCACCCGCACCACCACCACCCGCACCACCACCACCACCCTCCTCCCCCCCACCCGCACCACCACCACCTCCACCAGCACCCGCACCACCCACACCACCACCACCACCCTCCTCCCCCCCACCCAGGGGTTGGGGGCTTTAGGGGCTGCAGACCAGAGGGCCCTCGCCAGCTGAAGAGGCCTCCAGGGATGAAGTGAAAAGTGATTTTATTTGTGAATGCTGAGTTTCATTTGTTGTTAGCCTTGTAAAAAAAAACACAATTTAATTTTTCTTTCACTTTGTTTTCCTTTTGAAAATATTACTGGGTGGGTGGGGGGGGGGCTCTCGCTGTACTCTGTAGCCCAGGGGCCTACAAAACCATAATCCGGGCCCTGCCCCCAACAATGAAAAATGTGCTCACTAAATTGCAATGCTTTCGCATTCCACGCGTATGGCACATTCACAGATCGCCGTAACGAAGGAGCCGTGCAATGAACTCACCGTGAGACACGGCGGTCGATGGGATGGAACGAGGTGAGTGGATGGGACATATGCAGTGAAATGACGGTTGTGTTGTTGTTCTTGTTGGTGTGGTCACTTTAAGATGTTTCTTGTTCATGTTTGTGTTTGTTGCGGTTGTACCCTATTCAAGAGCCGAATGGCTCACAGGGCTCCACCACCATCACTCGCACCACCCGCACCATCACCACACCCACCACCACCCGCACAACCACCACCACTCGCACCACCACCACCCGCACCACCCTCCTCTCCCCCACCCACCACTACCACCCGCACCACCACCACCCGCACCACCACCACCCGCACCACCATCTCACCCGCACCACCACCACCCTCCTCTCCCCCCACCCACCACCACCACCCGCACCACCAGCACCACCACCACCACCCTCCTCTCCCCCACCCACCACCACCACCCGCACCACCTCCACCACCACCCGCACCACCCGCACCACCACCACCACCCTCCTCTCCCCCACCCAACACTACCACCCGCACCACCACCACCTCCACCCGCACCACCACCACCACCCTCCTCCCCCCCACCCGCACCACCACCACCACCCCCCTCTCCCCCACCCAACACTACCACCCCGCACCACCACCACCTCCACCCGCACCACCACCACCCGCACCACCACCACCACCCTCCTCCCCCCCACCCGCACCACCACCACCACCCTCCTCTCCCCCACCCAACACTACCACCCGCACCACCACCACCTCCACCCGCACCACCACCACCCGCACCACCACCACCTCCACCACCACCCGCACCACCCGCACCACCACCACCACCCTCCTCTCCCCCACCCAACACTACCACCCGCACCACCACCACCTCCACCCGCACCACCACCACCCGCACCACCACCACCACCCTCCTCCCCCCCACCCGCACCACCACCACCTCCACCAGCACCCGCACCACCCACACCACCACCACCACCCTCCTCCCCCCCCACCCAGGGGTTGGGGGCTTTAGGGGCTGCAGACCAGAGGGCCCTCGCCAGCTGAAGAGGCCTCCAGGGATGAAGTGAAAAGTGATTTTATTTGTGAATGCTGAGTTTCATTTGTTGTTAGCCTTGTAAAAAAAAACACAATTTAATTTTTCTTTCACTTTGTTTTCCTTTTGAAAATATTACTGGGGGTGGGGGGGGGGGGCTCTCGCTGTACTCTGTAGCCCAGGGGCCTACAAAACCATAATCCGGGCCCTGCCCCCAACAATGAAAAATGTGCTCACTAAATTGCAATGCTTTCGCATTCCACGCGTATGGCACATTCACAGATCGCCGTAACGAAGGAGCCGTGCAATGAACTCACCGTGAGACACGGCGGTCGATGGGATGGAACGAGGTGAGTGGATGGGACATATGCAGTGAAATGACGGTTGTGTTGTTGTTCTTGTTGGTGTGGTCACTTTAAGATGTTTCTTGTTCATGTTTGTGTTTGTTGCGGTTGTACCCTATTCAAGAGCCGAATGGCTCACAGGGCTATACCTAAATGAATTAACTGAACTGAACTGGTGGTGACTATGCGTGGAATTAACGAAGGTGGAAATGAGACGAGGTGGATTAATGGTGGGTGCCGTGGGGAGTTATTTTTTTTTGGTGGGGGGGGGGTGAGGGAATGAGGCGTGAGCGCGGGTTGGGATGACAACCAGGGGAAGAAGGATGAGTGGACAAGGTAGAATGTTATTCTTGGGTTTTTTCGGTAAAGTCACGTAGGTAAAAAAATTAAAATAAAATAAAGTAAAATTAAAATAAAATAAAAATCACGACGTTTTCGGAGGCAACACAAGCTTCCGTCTTCAGGTGGGAACCCGTCACAGCACGCTTGCTGTATCAAGTAAATGAGAAATTCCAAGCGATCCGACCCCGTATATATACTGGGAAGGCAGAATGAGTGGGTTTTAAAGCTCTCTATATATGTACACGTGTGATGTTTACGCATCTGCTGTAAGCACTTCTGGCTGTGAGCCCCAAAAAGGCCGAGCGTTCGATAGGATGTGTGATAAATACATAAATAAAAGCGTTTTTACGCCGTTATTTCTTTTTGTTTACGCGGAGAGGCAAATAACGTGGACGAGGGGTTGTTTGTTTTACTGATTACCATCCTTCAAAGACGACGCTTAATAATTAGTTTGTGTTTATCGTCACAGCCAAGTAGCACTGGCAAACAGTGGAAGCGCGTGGAAGTCTAGAATAAACACCTCCTCATTCGAATTCCAAACATCATCACCCCTCCTCACTCCTCCTCCTCCCCCCTCCTCCCCCTCCCTCCTCCTCCCTCCTCATCCCTCCCCCTCCCTCCTCCTCCCACCTCCCTCATCTCTCCTCTCCTCCTCCTCCTCCTCCAACCTCCTCCAACCTCCTCCTCCCTCCTCCCTCCTCCTTCCTCCTCCTCCTCCTCCTCCCTCCTCCTCCTCCCTCCTCCTCCTCTTCCTCCTCCTCCTCCTCCTCCAACCTCCTCCCTCCTCCTTCCTCCTCCTCCTCCAACCTCCTCCAGCCTCCTCCCTCCTCCTCCCTCCTCCCTCCCTCCTCCTCCTCCCTCCTCCTTCCTCCTCCTCCTCCTCCTCCCTCCTCCCTCTTCCTCCCTCCTCCTCCCTCCTCTTCCCTCCTCCTTCCTCCTCCTCCTCCTCCTCCTCCTCCTCCTCCAACTTCCTCCCTCCTCCTCCCTCCTCCTCCCTCCTCCTCCTCCTCCTCCAACCTCCTCCTCCCTCCACCTCCCTCCCTCCTCCCTCCTCCTCCTCCCTCCTCCTCCTCCTCCAACCTGCCTCCTCCCTCCTCCTCCCCTCTTCCTCCTCCTCCTCCAGCCTCCCTCCTCCCTCCTCCTCCCTCCTCCTCCTCCTCCAACCTCCTCCTCCCTCCACCTCCCTCCTCCTCCCTCCTCCTCCTCCCTCCTCCTCCTCCTCCTCCAGCCTCCCTCCTCCCTCCTCCTCCCTCCTCCTCCTCCCTCCTCCTCCCTCCTCCTCCCTCCTCCTTTCTCCTCCTCCTCCTCCTCCTCCAACCTCCTCCTCCCTCCTCCTCCTCCCTCCTCCTTCCTCCTCCTCCTCCTCCAACCTCCTCCCTCCTCCTCCCTCCTCCTCCCTCCTCCTCCTCCTCCTCCTCCAACCTCCTCCTCCCTCCACCTCCCTCCTCCTCCCCTCCTCCTCCTCCCTCCTCCTCCTCCTCCAACCTCCCTCCTCCTCCCTCTTCCTCCTCCTCCTCCAGCCTCCTCCCTCCTCCTCCCTCCTCCTCCCTCCTCCTTTCTCCTCCTCCAACCTCCTCCCTCCTCCTCCCTCCTCCTCCCTCCTCCTCCCTCCTCCTCCTCCAACCTCCTCCTCCCTCCACCTCCCTCCTCCTCCCTCCTCCTCCTCCAACCTCCTCCTCCCTCCTCCTCCCTCATCTCTCCTCCCTCCTCCTCCCTCCTCCTCCTCCCTACTCCTCCTCCTCCCTCCCTCCCTCCCTCCCTCCCTCCTCCCTCCTCCTCCTCCTCCTCCTCCTCCTCCTTCCCTCCTCCCTCCTCCTCCCCCTCATCTCTCCTCCCTCCTCCTCCTCCCTACTCCTCCTCCCTCCTCCTCCCTCTCCCTCCTCATCATTATCCTCATAGACTCAACACTGCCCCATAGACTCAACACTGCCCCATACACTTAACATTGGACCATAAACTCAACACTGCCACATAAACTCAACATTGCCCCATAGACTCAACACTGCCCCATAGACTCAAGACTTCCCATAGAACCAGCACTCCCCATATACTCAACACTACCCGTAGACTCAACACTGCCCCATAGACTGCCCCATACACTTAACATTGGACTATAAACTTAACACTGCCACATGAAACTCAACATTGCCCCATAGACTCAAGACTGCCCCATAGACTCAAGACTGCCCATAGAACCAGCACTCCCCATATACTCAACACTACCCGTAGACTCAACACCACCACATACACTCAACACTGCCCCATAGACTCAACACTGCCCCATATACTCAACACCCGCCACATAGACTCAACACTGCTCCCATAGACTCAACACTGCCCCATACACTCAACCACTGCCCCATACACTCAACACCACCACATACACTCAACACTGCCCCATAGACTCAACACTGCCCCATAGACTCAACACTGCCCCATAGACTAACACTGCCGTTGTACATGAAGCAGTCCCCCTCAATCAGCCTCCTTCCGTTCCTCTCTTAAAGCCTCACCACCCCTTCTCCTTCGCCCATCGCCCGCTTCCTCTTCCCTCTACCCTCGCCCCCCTCCACTCCATCGCGTCCCTCCCCTGCTGCCCTTTCGTGACCCCCACGTATGCCCTCTGCTACGTCCACTCACTCCTCGTCCCTTGCACTGCCCCTGCCGTCTAAAATCACTGGGGGTGTTTTTTCATCCGCTACTTAAACGCTGTTAACGAGCTGCTCCCTGTGAATCAGCGCCTTGGGCGAAGGCGCTCCGTAAAGATCGAATAGGATTGGAGGGGGGTCGCTCCTTCTCGGCTACTGCTCCCCGTGTCTAGAAATGTCGTTCCTCCTGACCTCTGGAGCTTCGTGCCGTCGCAAACCTCTGCTGCCGCCCTCGTTCCAATTCGAGCCTTAAAAAAAAAGTAATATAAAAAATTTTTTTTTTAAAAACACGCTTTAATGA